>NC_142371.1:300000-492500 GCF_059441005.1 Hippichthys cyanospilos | reverse complement strand
AATAGTCGTTAATTTTCTCCAAGACTAAATAAAAATGGATAGGAAAAGCCTATTAAAACATCTAAACTTGATTATGTAAATGTGTTTAAAATGGTGGCCAGTGTACTTATATGAGAGTATGCACACTGTATTCACATTGTTTACTTGTTTGGTTTGTTTGGATATGTTTAAAACATCTTTTAAGTTGTATAGGTTCTAGGTCCCTTTTTTTTTAAATAACAAAAACCTGGACTTTTTATATCCATTGTTACTGTTTTTATCTATGTGGTGGTCCAATTATCCTGCTTAATACAAGAAAACTTTAAAAGACCATTTCTTAGGGCTTACATTTTTTTTGTTTTAATAAAAAAAATATTCAGTTAGCTCATAAAGATTTCATTTATTTGTATTTTAAATCATTGACGATAATTTCTCCCATTCGTACTTTATTTGCCTACTCTGATTACCGAGTAGTAGCTTTTACTTCTAAGTCCAGTCAAAACTGATTTTCACATTAATATTTTATATGCAGCGCACTTGTCTCAACACGGTATCATGATTAATGTTGTGTTTGTGGAAAATGATTCAAGCAGCAAAATCCAACAGTTTTTATCTAGCTCATGGGGTAGCCATTTTGCACTTACAAAACAGTTGGAATAAAAAAATACCCAATTATGGGTCAAAAGAACAACTGATTTGCTGATTCGTCTGATTTGTTTGAAAACCCAATTTTGGGGGGGATTCTATACAAAATGACCCATTTAAGTGAGTGGTTTCTGAAAAATAACCCTGAAAGTTGGATGAAATTGACCCGAATATTGGGTTGTTGCTTTTTTTGACCCAAAATTTGCTTATTTTCGACCCAACTGTTTTTAGAGCATGTCACTTGCTATCAGCTTAAAATGTCATTCCTGTTGCCTAGTGACCTGCTGTTTTCTCACTTTGGTCATGTGACATTTGCAAGCTGAGCTGTGATTGGACGTTACCCGAACCCCGAGTAAATGAGATGTAAATGAGATGTAATTTTCAGTTGAAAGTGGAAAAATGGCCGCCTTGTGAGACGGAGGAAAAATGGGTGGATTTTGCAATTTACATCCAATTCCGAAAATGTAATATTAAGCATAAAATTATGCTTACATTGGTGGAGGTGCATCTAACACATTGAAAATGACATTTTTGACTCGATTTCACTTTAAAGTACTGTATATTCTTCTAAAGTAACATAAGTCTTACTGATGCAGTTTTTTCTTATTTTACCCACTTCAAGCCACCCCTAGTTGGGATCACAGAATTTGAGTTCCCCTGTATGTGAGAAGTGACATCAAATAGTCCATGCTTGGTTAAGGCCCAATTAAATAGAGAAAAAACAAACTGACTGATGCCACCGCCCGATCCGCCCACTCGTTGCGTGTTCAAATGTTCTTTCTGCATCACATGTTGGATTTTTCCACAGTATCAGCTGAGATAATCAAAGGCTCCGTGACAGTAGAGTAGGCGACTGGTACGATCAACTGTGCATCTTTCAGCTTCTGTTGTTCCTGGAGGGCAGGGGGGGGGGGGCACTACAAGATGGACGCAAAAAGAAAAAATGCACTGACGGAGGGCAAAGAGGAAGGAGGAGGGACCGCGAAAGAATAGCGAGAGAAGGCGCCCCGCGGAACAGTACTGCCAAAGCCGAGGTCAATTGTGATGAAAATGGCCGTTCGGCACCACCACAATAGCGCGTGAGTGACAGGACTTAAAGCGGCGTGGACGGGCTTATCCTGATCACTCGGGGCCTTGACTGTGCTGCCGCGATCGCAACGCCCTGGAGATCCGTCCTTTTTTTGGACGGGCCCGATCACAGAGCGCCCGCGGCCCCAATAGCTTCGGCCCCCGCAACGTCCCTGGCATTACCATATCAATGCCAGCCCGCCTCTCTGCCGCCAAGGAGCAGCGCGGCGTGCCATAGTGCCTCCTGGTTAGCGGCGCCCTGTGCCTTCACGCCGCCATTCAGCGGGGAGTCAATGGCGAGTCAATGCGGAGTGGGAACGGACATAGCTCGTTCCCCTAGGATGAACTCGCATCTGCTGATGCTTTCTTGTTGACAGAAAATAGGGCTGAACAATTAACTGAATTCAAAAGGACATTGCGATAGAGTGGAATGCAATTTTCCAATTGCAAAGGACGGTCTGTCAGTCAAGCTTTATTATTTTTTACAGATACTTGTATGTAAATATTTATTCATTTATTAGATATTTTTGCTGCTTAACAAGTATATTTCACACTTATTTTTATATTTTTCTTAACATGAAAAGTTGAAGCGCCAAAGCCACAAATTCTTTGCATTATCATATGAATGACTTACTGACATATGTTTATGCCACACTTGTTTGATACATTTTCATGAAGTTCTCATATTAGATGCTTAAAAGACTGAAAGTCAAAGTATTTTGTCAGTTAACAACTCTAATGCCTTAGACATGTGAAGCTATTGGTCAAAGTGTGATTTTAAAGATATTGATTGTCCATGACTAATAATTTCATTATCATAATAATTTCAAAAATAATTATTGCTGAAAATAGGTAATTAAGTTGGGCACCCCAATAAAGAGTGTCTCAAAAAGAATGATCAGTTTACTGTGGCTTGTTCCATGTCCAAGCTCGTAATTTACTCTTTCATACTGTAACATCCATTTTCCCAATTCAAATAAACTGAAATGCTATTGAATAATTATAAATCAAGACAAGCAAATATAAATACCTGTTTTAATGTATTGCCATTACTGTATTTGCTGTAGTATTTTTGTTGCAAGTGTGCCTTTAACGGGTGTGGCCCAGCTAGTGACATCGGGAGTTGGAGTCTGGAAGGCTTTGTGTGTCAGTTTTTGTTTTTTGTTGTTCACTTAAAACAGCCTTATGTCAAATAATCCTTTGCCACTGAAATGAATGAGAATGGCCTTGTTCCATTCCAACCTACATTGTGCTCTTTTTGGAGTGTCTTCCTTGGCCACCAGGGGGCGTTTGATACGGATACAGAGACACAAAAAGAGTAATTCATGGCAAAAGATAAAGAATATATGACCTGAAGTATAATTCTACTGTCTATCTACATGTGTTGCTGCCATTCGTTTTAAAACATCTTTAACTCAATCCCTACTATAGCATTTGCATTGGATGTTAGCATCATGCTAGTGGTGTTTCCCAAAGCAGATTTCTGGTTGTTTTAACGACGTGTAACGGACATCGTTTTATATTGACTTACCGAAACTAAAAAGTGAGTATAGAGTTCTTGTGGACACATTTTACGACAATCTAAACACATCTGTGTTTGTTCTTCCTTTCCGTGACCCGATTTAAGTTCTTACTGGATTACACAAAAAAAGCTACAAGTCCAATTTCGCCTGATCCCGGCGTGCAGAGGTGCAGCATGGGCCTATTAATTTTGGGTGACAGCCGCTCCCCGATGGAAGTCCCTTAAGGAGGCTCGCGGACCTGGAGTCATTAAAACAAAATGTTCAGGACAAAAATTTAGCCTGCATGCCTTGGCCGAGCTCTGCCTTCCTGCACAGCTGCTTGACTACATTTAACATTATCGCGCGAGTTCAGTGTCCTGACTGCCAGTTAATGAAAACAAGCACAACATAAGTACACCAGTGCAATCCGATGACATCACTTTTGATCATGAGATGTTATCATTTACCAAAAATGTTATCGCTTTGGCGTGACTATGGTTCATTTAGCTTAATGCGGTAATCAAAGCAGTATGTTATGGTGGAATTTCTGGATTTAAACGTACCGCGGGGGTCGAAGTCGTATCTCATCTAACGCGAATGCCATCGGTTGCTCTCAATTAACAGTCAGAGCTGGCGGATCATTTGTGTGAATATTTAACAAGCAATCTGTGTGATACTGTAATGACTCGGGAGAGCTGGCTGGTGGGAGCGTCAGCAGCATCGCAGCTGCCGCCATCCCATCGAAAGACTCCTGGGTCCCAGATTAGTGAAGCGTGAATAACTACTTGCGCATCTACACTTGCTGACTAGATCGTTAAGTACGCCACTTTTAGACCGGCGGTAGTTTTGAACAGTCAGCGCTAAAATGGAGAACTTTTGGGCGGTTTATTTCGCAACGGTATCGAACGGCACACCGCATGATATGACGATAAGTGATGGGAGTTATAACAAGGGTGATCAATGGGTCGCCCGCCTAGCTATTTTGGTATGGCGCTAAAAAAACAAGAATCGTCAGTCGAGAAAGGAAAAAGAACGTCAACTGGAAAAAAAAGTGTCAGCCGTCGCTTGATTTTTGTTTATTTAGTGCCCTCGATTGACAGTTTGAACTCACTTCCAAACAACACCGCGTTAACCGTGATTAATTTCAGAACAGCATCGTGTTGTTTCCTGCCCACTCTGGGAAGCAAAGATGATCAAGTTGGTTCAGTGCTGTCATGACTACGCTTCTGGGAAGAACTTCAAAATAAAAGCGAACCTATACCATTCATGTCATACGTTACTTGTACCAGTACAGTTTATTTTGAAGGCTTACCTGACTTCCTTGCAATGTTTGGCTTTGACTACTATGTACGGTGACAGGATGTGCAGTAGTTAGGTCAAAAAAACTTTGAACATCTTTTTAGTATCTCATTTACTTTTTTTTGTGAGTTTTGTGTATTTTTCTTGCTATTCAAATCTTATTTCTGGTATTGTAGTGTTTTTAGTTTGTCTTGTTTAGTCAATTTCTTTCAAACTTATTTTCTTGAAAAATATAAAAATTAATATAAAATATTTTTTTGATGCTTCATATATAAACTTTAGTTACTTGTTGTGACATTTTGTTTTTCATTTTACCTATATACACTGAAATTCATTCATACTTTATTTTTCCAAAAAGGAAATTGGCATTTGTATTTTAATATAACACCTAGTAATAATTCTTACATAACTTTTGTATTTGTTTTACTTAAAAAATAACTTATTTTTTTCTAATTTTAGGATAAAATATTATTTTATGGTCATTTGAACCACATTTTTACATTTTAAAATAGTAACAGCTCATGATATTTTTGCAAATAGTTCATTTTCTGTATTTTGTTTCAATTTGATGTGTGAATTGTTAAATTTTCGGGGGTGAATGTTGGTGAGTGTCAGTGAATGTCACAGCTCTTCTGATCTCATCAAGGTTTGTTCAAAGTCGCCAATGTTCACCAAAGCTGTCCCCAGAGTTTGCCAAATGTTGCCAAGGGTTGCCAAAAGTATTTATGTTTTTCCTGCTTGTTGCAGTGCAGCACAGGCAGACGTCTCGCGAACCTCTGGCGACCTTTTTGCAACCTCTGGTGTCATTTCAGAGAACATCCGCAACCTTTAACCGACCCCGACAGGAACAAGAAAGCGAAAAACTTAAATTTGCTTTACACGGCAATTTGGCAAATGACCAGCTCGTTCCTGTGATTTCTTTTATACTCCCTTGGACTGTTTCCCACTTAAAGTACCAGACTTTTGCAATCCCGGACCTGAGAAGAAAATGGATGATCCTCTTGTTTTTTCTTTGTATATGATGAAGAGGCAGAGGATGAGAGTGAACGAGGAAGAGGACTGTGGAGAAAATCAATGAAGAAAAAGTAACTGAAGAGAAAGTAAAAGTTGCAGCAAAGACGGCTGAGATATTGGCAGTGGACGTCATGCTTTGTCACGGAGCATCAGAGGCGCTAGGCAAGATGCTGTTTGATGTCCTGCTCTTGTTTTAATCTGTCAGTCAGCGCTCTCACACACATACACACGCACAGACCGCATTCCCTGGCTGTGTTTCTGCCGAGTGCTGGGAGGTTATCATGCATCGTCAGGTGCCAGACCGACTCAGCAGCAGATTTGTCATTTGTAATTAGAAAGAAAAGGGGGAGCTTTTTTTTTTTCTTCAGACTTCACCTCTCTCCCCGTCTCTCTCTTTCTCTCCAATACTCAGGATGACTCTCTGGGTATTGACAAATAAAACGCACACACACTCACACACGCGCCAACACTCATGCGCCGACACATGTTTGATGGGCCAAGTTTGATTCCATTAAGCCGAGTTAGTCAGCGAGGTGTCGGGATGAATGTTGATGGCCCCTCGGAGCCAAATGGCATCCCAAGCAGACACTCATAACTAATCATCACACAACATACCCACATTTGTGCACGCGGACTCACACAACAATGCCGATCTGGTCCTGGGTGTCTCTGCGGTCACGGTCTTTGCAACTTTGAGTTCTGGTCACGGTTAAAGAGGCTTCCTCGCCGAGGAGATGCCAGCGTGGAGTCTTAAGAAGAGAGAGGAGGAGGGTGGAAGATAATAGCAAAGGGCTAAAATTGGGAAGGGGTGGGGGGGACTAGGAGGGACAAAAAGAGGGAGGGAGTTAAGATGGAGGCGGTATGTGTTTTTTGGGCAGTATGAAAGCCTGCGTGCTTGATGCATTCTAATGCTAAGTGTGTATTGCAGGGCCGCTTGGACCGCGGCTCTGGGATTGCATGGTCTTTGGTACTCGCAGGACCCTCGCATACCATTCATATGCATATCCGTCTCCGTGTCCATTTGCATCTACACACTGTCTGTTTTTAGACTTTTAAGTATATGCTTTCTAGACGTTTGCTCCGGTGCTTGACGGCGCAGATTTCCATATCAATGTGACCATGTTGCAGGTTGTTTTTAGCATTGTGCATTCTAATCCGTAATGGCCCCTCAAGGAGAAACCTGATGGATGTTAGCGTCTGCAACAAAACACATGTGATTGCCACTAATTGGACTAATTACTGTAAATGAATGAAGGCTTGATGGATAGTCACCCGATTATTTTGCTGTTGTTGCATGGATGAAAGGATCCGTCGACCAGTGTTTAGCCCTACCCTTGGGTACTAGTTTACATGAGTTTTTTTCTCTATGGAGGGTGTCCAAAGTGGTACATAAATTAAATATCTTGTACCACCTGTCTTTTCTTGAATCGGTCATAGCAACAAGCTCTTGATGCATTGACTCAGTCAGTCTCAAGTAAAAGCTTCCTGTGTTCTTGACTTACCCTCAACTTGACAAAAGTCTTGATCCGGCCTCACCTTACAAGGTCTTGGTGTCTCGATTTGGCCACTGCTTCAAATTTTGATTCTAACTCTGCCACAATTCCAAAGTCTTTATTAATTTTGGTCTTTTGTACTCTTCCTCAACTTCAAAGTCTTGGTCTTGACATTGTCTCTACTTCAAAGACTCAAGTTTGACTTGACCTCATCTCCAGATTCCTTGTCTTGACCCAGCTGTCGGACCAAAATCTTGAACTGACTCAGTCTTAATGCCATAGTCTTTGTCTTCACTCCATCAGTATAACCTCCAAAGACTCCCTCTTGATTTAAAAGAACTCCAAATCTTGGCTCGAAATCTTGATCTTAACTCAGCTGCTCCAAGCTATTTAGTCTGGTCTCAGACTTAACCCCCATCGTTTTGGTCATGAATCAGCGTTGGCTAAAAATTGACCATTGACATTGTCCAATGCGTCCAGTCTTTGTTCTCAATCCATGCATCTCAACTCCATAGCCTATGACTTCACAAAGTCCCAGCTGCTAATTATTGTTTAATGACTTGAATGCTACTTGATGTCTTTTTTATTGACTTTAGCCACATTTTCTAAGTCTTGGTCTTTACTTGGCCGCAGCAAATTGGTCTTTCCCAACTCCAAAGCTTTCCCAACATCAATCTCAGCCTCGACCCCAAGGTCTTGGTCTTGATATAGTCTTTGTTGATTCAGTCTTTATTGTATACTATTCTGTTACAAAAACCTCAGAAGATAGCACCAAAATGACAAAATATGTCACTCCTTAAATTCTGTAATAATATGACTGAATGGCAAAATATTTTGGACTCTAGATTGACTGCTTGGTTCCTTTTCCTGGAAAAACCAAGAGCAGGTAACGGTATAAAAGTCTTGTGTCAAGGGTACAAAAACACACTAGCTCAATGACAAAACGCTACATGCTACAAAAATGTACACCTTTGGGACAATTAATGGACTATAAGGTAACAGATTGTATCCCTGGGGTCAAAAAGGTAAAGGTTTAGTCCCAAGCTGTAAAAGTCAAGGGTATAAAATCAGTGCCTTTGCGTGAACTACATGTGAAAATGTATTATACCCCTAAAGGTACAACCTTCTACTTTTTTTCTAAGCACATTTAAACTGAACAATACTGCTTTTTTGGTGTTATTTATTCCGCTTGTAGATGTGTGTTCGGTATGTGAGGCATGTGTGCCCCTAGGTCCCCAATCCAATGTTGTGCTCTCCGCTTTGTTTGCCGTGTGTTCCGGTCCCCGACCGATTACGGCGTGAAATCTCGCACACATTGTCAGGCGGCGGGGAGTCTCACGTGTGGACGGACGCGCACAACAAAACGCACATACTCAATAATGTGGCAAGTCGGGAAGTCGGAGAGGCCGGGTTAATGACTGCCGGGGACAGAAAAGGGAGCACAACTGTGGCGGTGTCAAGGCGTCGTGACAGATGCTAGTTGTAAAACTGGTCGCTCACAGCTTTATTGTTATGAAAAAAAGAGTAACGATCAGATCCAGCGAGATTGATGCACCCCTTTCTTTCTTTTTTTACAGACACACACACACACACGCACTCCTCCACACACACTGTTCCCAAGGGAGTCCCTCCTTTCATTGACCCAACTTTCGCTTGCATACTTGACTTTTTTTCTCCTTGTTTTTACCTGCAAACTTTATGTCCGCAATATATTTGCACGTTATTTGGTGTGCTAGCAATACTGTAGCTAAAGGTGAGGATTTATAGACTCACTGCAATTGTTGTTTCAGAAATGCTTGCCATTTACAATGAGAAAAATGCTCAGTTTTGATCGACGCTGCCAGTGAAATATTAATTTCGCCAAATATTAATTGTATTGGAGATTCAGCTGAGCTTGATGCAATACCTCCACATTTTCATCAATTTTCATATTTGTGATTTTCTCTTTTAGCACATCTAAGAAAAATATATCAAGGAGGTTAAGGTCTACAGACTGAGGAAATCATTTTCATATTCCAAAGAATTTTGAATATGATATTTGCATCATCACTTCAAGGGACAATGTGTAAGATTTATATCGTTTTTCATTACGGACACCAGGAGGTGCTGTATTTACCATTGTCTGTAGCTATAACAGACATGGCAGCCTCCGGAGGAGTGCCACCCCCCATGTGATATGATTCTATGATAACTAGAACTACGATTATATTTAAAAGTTGTTAAGAATACATTTTTCTGCAAGATTTTGAAATGTAGAATTGTTTAATTTATTCCTTTTTAATGAAACGGTCTAAATATTACACATGGTCCCTTTCAGTGGTGGAACATTTCATTTAGTTAATGATATATATCAGAGATGCTAAACTTATTTAGCCATTTTCAGCCGGTCTATCATTTGGTAATTACTTTATAATTAACACATTTAAAATGGATTTTTTGCCAATTGCTGTTGACTGAAAATGAGATCATATGCGCTCAAGGCTCGGGTAACGAGTTCACCTGTTGTTTGCGTTTGCCCATGTGGCGTTCACAGGCTAGCCATGATTGGTTGTTATCTCACTAATTATAGAAAAAATACTACCTTTTTTTTTTTACTGCAAAATTATAACTCTTTACAGCTGAAAATGGTTAAAAATGGGTGTCAACATATTTATGACCACCAATGATGTGCACCAACACCACATCTAGCATCTACAAAAAAAAACATGTTATATAAAATACTGTACTCACTATTCTGTTTGACACAAACAAAAGACCTTCTCATTAAGCTAATTAATAGTATTAGCTAGCATTCTAGCCTGAATGATGCTAAACCAACTGACATGACATCATGCTTGAAGGCAAAGAAATACTGTATACAAGCACCTAACCAAAACTTACCATTAACTCACATCAAGTTTTTCACATGTTCCTAATGTTGTGGCTAGTGAGTGCACTGTATAACAAACAGAATCTGGCACCTGAGGACCACAGATAGTCACCGTTGTCACTTTCACCTCTGAGTGTTTGGGTGTGTGTGTGTGTGTGTGTGTGTAAGCATGTGTGTGTGCCTGTGCCCCAAGCCGCTGGAGGTGATTTGATGTCATTGTGTTGTCACAGAAGAGGCAGGCCTCCTGCTGCAGGGAGATGCTCAGGTTCACCTGCCTCTCCTCCATCATTCATCATTCTTCTCTTAGCAGATGCTCACCTCATTAGACTTCCTCAGGACTTCTCTTTGCCTCCATCTCTGCTCACACTGTGCTACCCCTCTAAATGTATCCTCATATCCCCGGCGCAAACAAAACACATCTTTTACTATACTTGAGTAAAGTGTTTGTTTTTTTTCCAGTTGTTGTGAGCTAATTTAGCCGTTTTTTTTCATTCTGTCAGCAAAGCGTCAGGAGCACGCTGTGATAACGTAAAACCCTGAGCCATCACTTGCTAGCTCAGGTTTTTTGTTTTTTCTAGATGAGCACTACCCACATAGAAGAGGGAAACTACTTAGTGGTTGTTGAATAAACGTTTTACTTTTGTACTAAACGTTTACCTACGGTGGTTATAAAAAGTCTACACTCCCCTTTCCAAATACCAGGTTTTTGTCGTGATAGAAAAAAGGAGACAAATCATTTCAAAATGTTCCTTGCCATTACTATGTTCGACAAATGTTGTTATGGTTTAATGACATTTGAAAGGTGGGACTGTGTGGCCATAATTTCCAAACAAAGAACACCATCCCTGCAGTGTAGCTTCTTAACTGAACAATTCCAAGGCCTACCTGTCTATATGAAGACGCCCTCTTAATAATAATTAAGGAACAGCTGTAGTAAATAGGTCAATCATGTGTATTATATAAGGTAAATGTAATACTGTACATGTGTAATTAGATGTAAAATTTATAGAAAATCACAATGTTCTATTACTTGTAAGCTATTTGCAGAACAAGCCTGAGGGCTACTCATGTGATCCTTGGGGGCTACCTGGTTCACACGGGCACTACATGGTGTAGCTGGTGGCATACTTTGAAGAAGAAGTGGGTCAAAAATAACCCAATTATGGGTTAAAAAAAAAAAACAAGAGTTTGGTCAAAAATACCCCTAACATGGGTATTAAAAAAAAAAAAGGAAAGACCCAGCATTTGGGTAATTTTTACTCAAATTTCAGGAAGATTTTAATACAAAACCCAATTTGTCCAAAATAACCCATTTTTTGGCAGTTTTTTGTGCAAAACAAACGCATACATTTTTAACCTTTTCTGTCAAAGATTTTTTTTGTTGTATTTGGTTGAATTGTAGAGGTAGTAAGTAACATGAATATAGTATGTCTCTTCACAAAATCTTGGTGTTTGAACATGGGTGTGCAGACTTTGAAAATTCACTGTCAATAAATGAGTTGAAGCAGTACTTCTGGTACAGAGCGTGACTACTTTTATGACCTGCACCTCCCTGTGTCTCTGCACAAGCGAGGAGCCCAAGAAGTATTATTTGTTCGAGGCTGCGAGCGTGTCTCTGCGCTCTAATTCCGATTATAAGGCGCCAATGGGAAAGCGATGGCGATCGGAGCGAACGCACGCCTTGTCTGCGCACTTAATCAAATCGCTCGGCCGTAATATTGACTCATATCACCGTCTGGCGACATTGCCGTTTAATAGCGTGTGTGCACGCCGCCGTGCGCGTGGACATTGGTGTGTACGCCTTACGAGGACTTATGCGGCTTGCCGGAGCCATTACAGTCTAATAGGCCTAGTGGAATGCGCCGTAATGACACAATAAAACAATTGAATATGGTGGAGTCGAATTACTTTTCAAAGTGGCTGAGGCTAGAAGCAATCTAGGAGCGACAAACACAACGTGGGGATGAAGCTTATTAAGAGGAGAAGTGATCTCTTGCTCTGTTGTCATCCGTCATCTGAGGACAATACTACGGAAATATGACAGAGATGATTTATGAAGAGCATATGACGGTCAGGTTTGAGCTCCATCACTGCTCAATCGCACAAAATTGATCCTAATCTTTCTTCCAGTTCAATACCGGGTGATAAACCAAATACGCAGTTTTATATAGATTAGCCTGCAAGAAGCAAACGTCTGAATTTATTTATGCTTCAGATATGATTTAAATCTTTGCAGGAGATAAATGGTGCCTTATAAAGACTTGTTTTATCCCCTAAATCAGCAAACAAAGAAAGAAAGAATTAGATTTTAGACTCTCTCTGTCATTGTCATTACTTTTTAAAAGTACCGTAGGAGTGCTTAGAATGCTATGGGTTGGGAATTGCATTTTCGGGGTGCTGTATTTAACTACGAGGTCAACACAATTGTTTCCACTAGACTGTGTGCGTATGTTTCACGTTTGG
The DNA here is from genome assembly GCF_059441005.1 of Hippichthys cyanospilos. Lineage (NCBI taxonomy): Eukaryota > Metazoa > Chordata > Actinopteri > Syngnathiformes > Syngnathidae > Hippichthys > Hippichthys cyanospilos. The sequence continues at coordinate 480,168 of NC_142371.1, read as the reverse complement.
CTGGCAAGCAACGTTAAAAAAAAATATTGTTAGCTTTGGACTATTTATGACTGATGTGAAGGAATTGCAATTATTATGAGAGAAATCTGTCTTAAAGGATAAAGACCTAGAGTTGGAGGACCACGTATATTTAGGTGTGCTTACGTAAACACATAAGACACGTTAGGAGTGGATACGTAACCAGCATCCTAATGTGGCAAAAAAATAAATAAAGCATAGTCATCATTTGGCTTTGTTTTCAATACACCATTTTTGTATGAGTTTGCTCTTCATGAAGTGCCCTAATTTATTTCTTAATAGCATGATACAAAGTTTCATTTGTGTTAATGTTGAAACTGATGCTTTGGCTTTGTAGCATTTAGCAGCTAATGCCATTGTTTGGGAAAATATTTCCGTTGGCAGAGTTGAATAACTGATTCAAAAAAGACAGAAATCCTAATTTGTGGCAGCTCATTTCTATTCACTAATACAGCGGTCCCCAACCCCCGGTCCGCGGACCGGTACCGGTCCTTGGATCAACTGGTACCGGGTCGCGTGGGCTGCACCCGAAATAATGTTTTGGAGATGATTTAGTTTAACAGTTCATAGGTTTGTGCTTGATCTTTGTTCTTTTGGCGCAGCCTCTGGCCGCTGTTGATATTACATACATAGTGAGAAGATTTTTTTTCTAATGTGAAATGGGGCCTTGTCTCAATAAAGGTTGGAATCACTGGCATAGCTAACCCGCTAATGGGCTGCATTAGCAAAGTGTCCGCAGTTGTCAACAAATAAGCCGAAAGAGCTTCTGCCGTTGTGCAAAATAACTACCAGGAGGGCCATTAGGGTCAGACATGCTTCCATATTTGAAGTGGGCGGAAGCCATATGTGCGAGCGTTGCTTCGTCGGTGTGCACATCCTCTGAATCACATTGCAGACAGAATGTAGTGCTAGGTGCGAGTCCGCAACTCCCTTTTGGGACGCCGACTTTCTTTCTCTCGCTTTGTCCTCCTGCTGGTCGCGTTCGTGTCTTTATGTAATCATTTTGTAGAGATCTGTTGAGAATTAGAGATCGAAAACCCATTTGCGGAGGTTAGCCGCGCACGCTCGGCCTATTTGTCTGCGGTGAAATCGAAACCTCGCCCTCCGCTGCCCTCTACCTTTTCCCTTCCCACTCCCACTGTCCCTTACAGCTTTCTCTCTCTCTTTCGCTGGGGTCACAATGCTGCCATGGCGGTGAGATTAGATGATTAGGAAGGAATGAGGGAATTTGTTAAAGATAGTGGGATGTACAGTGGGGTTGTTTGTGTGCAATATAAAGAAGACAGCGTTGGGGTGAAGCTGCATTAGAGGGGGAGATGAGGTGTCGACGAAAATGTGCTTTTTCTCTATTTGTGAGTCTCACGCTGAGGTGAATTCTTCTTATAGATGATCAACACAGATGAGAGCTTTCAAAAATGTTCTCCATCAAAGTTTTAAGGTTTATGAAGGTCATTAGGATGCATATTTTAGAAAAAAACAAAACAAATAGCAATTTTGCAGGCTTTTAAACACTAAAGGTGAATCAACACATGTAGACAGACAATATGTGTAGTGGCCAACAGAGAACTGACCAATTTTCCATTTTTGTGCCTTTGTTTTTTTGTTTTTTGTGTACATAGAGAAACAATTTGCTAAAATATTTTTGTTCCAAATCCATACTCCATACTCATTTTAAAATACGAAACACATTTTCTACTGTTTTATTCTATATGTCATGCTTCAAAACAGTGAACCTCATAGAAAATGTGTATTGCATTACCAGCATATTTTATCACCTGTGAAAATAACCACAGTTATTACTTAGGGAATCATTTACACTAGCTGTGAAACTCTTCTTCATTTGAATCCTTATAAGGGTATTGTGCTGCCTCTGTTGGCCAAGTTGCACACTAAAGCCACAGTATGGAAATAATGATGCATAAACTGCTTATTTAAACGCCTCCTTTTTATTTAGCATTATTCATAAAGTTCTCCCCCAAAAATGCTTGATTCATTGAGTATGTGCTAATTCTAATGTGACATCTCGTCTGAAGCATTTGATCAATTCTTCTGTAGTAATCACTTTAAAATGTCAGTGCTGCTTTTGCAAATTTCTTCCCCACAGGAGTGCAGTTGAGGCATTGTTTATGATTGCATTTAGGTACCAAGCCTGAATAATACTTACTGGAAAATTAGGAAGGCTCAAAATGGAATAAAATGGCCGATCGCATTGCCTCAATGAAAACACGTTGTGGGTAATTGTTTCATTTTCGTCCTCTAATTTTATGGGTAAACAATTTAGAATCCAGACGCACTGTGTTTCAATCAGTCAAAACAACAAGCTTTCATTGGGCGGTGGTTGCTAAACACGTTTTGAATAATTAATGGGATTGTGAATATTAGATTAAGCAGCGTTACATATCTGATTGAATGGCGATAGTTGCGCAACATTAGAAGGCAGCGTCTGTTATGTTTTACCCTCAACGTATAGATGCGCAAGATCAATTCGAAGAAAAGAGAGTTACGTATGTGATTGAGCAGACAAGGTCAAACATAAAAAAAAAAGGAAAGAAAAAAAAGAAACTGGTATTATGATAAAGTGAGGCATAAGGATTTGACCTCGGCTAACTGTCATCTATTAATAGTTCCGGGCTAATGGCTGTCACTTTCTACCACAGCATAGCTGAGCATCTAATTGACACTCATTAAGTTTTTAACTTCCTGAATAATGGTCCCCTTAAATTCTCCATTTATGGAACAGAGCAGGGCAACTTGCCGTCTGATTGAGTTACCACATAACTTAAAGGAATGTTATGAATCATGATGTGGATTTTTTTTCGAGCAGGGAATGTCTTTGCATCAAGTATGCAAGGCTAACATTTCTTGTCATTTTAGCATGCTACAGCATGTATTTTGTTAGCAAAAGGACAACATGTAATCTCCACACAGTGAGATGAGACACAGATTTGAAACCAGAATTTCAAAAGCATTTTTCTATATTCTAATTTTACATGTCCAATATTTTAACCCTAACTACTTTTACCTGATTCCTAACTACCTTTCTTCATGATAAATCATCTATAGCTGAACACAATCCGCACGATATCCCCATTGGAAGGTGCTAGGTTTAGTTGGGTTTGTTAGATGTTATGGAAAGAGAGGAACAGTTTTTTTTGTTTTTTTGGGGGGTGGATCATATATTTAAAGTGATACTTAACTTAAACTATTTTTCATATAAAATTAATCCTTTTAAAAGGCATTTTGCCACCTGTGATCGACTGAAAATGATATTCCATGTAACAACTTATTACGGCGACCTTGCAAACGTCACTTTTTAATGTATTAATTGTACATGAAAAATAATTGATCAGAGTAACTAAAGACAAATATTCACTTTTCACAAGGACTTGATTGATTTGAATTGTCTGAGGCCAATGACTGAATTTTGGACCACAAAAAGACTTATTGTTGATTAATTGGCTACTTAGTGAAGACATTCATAGTGAAATAAATAAAATGTGTTTCCTCCCAATGCATTTCATTAGGCATCAACTATTTGCAAATTTTGCTTTTCGCAACTGGCTTGATACTAATTACCCAGAAATAGCAGGCTTAATTATAATGATGGAAAAAAAAATATATATATTTTTTTTCCCCCAGAGTGGAGAGTATGTTGCAATGCATTTGATTTAATGAAGTTATAAGGACATTTGTTTCACATGTGTTTGTGATACCAGTAGTTGAATATGTCTCATATTTAATACATTTGTGCTTTATTAATTGGTGGGGCTCTACCACTGAATAGATCCTATAATTTAAGTACCTCCATAAGGTTAGAACTTTGAACTCATTCAGTGCCATTGGAGAATACAGCCGTCAAATGTTGACATAAAAATACTGTTTAATTTTCTTCCACAATCTCACAGTATTTAGCAAAGGGATGGCTCACGATAATGCGATAACTAAGTGGTCGTGACATGTTGAACTTTGACATGTTTTCATCATCTGGGTGAAATTTCAGCTCCCTAGTGTATTCTTTCAAAGCTTTCCCTTTGATTTGAAATGCCTTCTCACTTGAACACACCAGTACATACTGCATTTGAAAAAAAAATACTATACTGTTTGTCCCGCCTATTTCTTTCCCACCCCAATAACTGGAAAAACAAAAGTGAGATGCGATGAGAAAGACGTGAGAATGATGTGTTCAGCGCTGGGAGCAGCCCGCTGTATTAAACGCCATCATACATGCGCAATTTCACCGAGAGGAGGGATGGAGCGAGTGGAAAGGATGAGGAGAGGAAGCGGTTTGAGGAGGAGGAGGAAGGGAGTCAACACTTGGCGATGGAGAGAGGCGAGAGACCAGGGGGTAATAAAGGAGAAGATAATGGCTGACGCTGCACTTTGGTGCTTGGTGGGAGGTTTTTGTCTCAGCTCATAACATAGTGCTGATGACTGTGCGTGCATGTGTGCGTGTGAAAGAGGGCGAGAGAGTCAAAAACACTCTGAGCAAATCAACTGTGAATGAAATACAGTACTGGAAAACGCTCCTTCTCGGCGCATGTGTGAATCATCACGTAGAGGGGCGCCCAGGACCGTTTGTGGAGTCACTCCTCCATGTTGGAGAGTGCAGTGGTTCTTCCGTCCAAGTGGAGCGACTCCATAACTTTTTTTCATCGAGTCATGTGTTTGATATGTTTTTAAGTTAATGAGCTACTTGTGTATTTTGGTTTCCAGCACGTTGGTGGTAAAATTCCAACATGTGCGGTCAAAAGTTGAGAACATCTTCTAATTCGGTATTCTTTAATTTTAAAATATCGTACACAGTAAATAACGGATTGATGAATTACTAATTTTGAAATTAGAACTTGTTTGTTCAAGTATCCGTTGTGAGGTAACCCGAAAATGTTTGCAATATATCCCAAATATTTTGATATTAAATATTATTGTTTTCTAAAAACATTAATATATGACTTAGACAGCCATGCATGACAATTAGAAATTTTTGTATGGCTTTAACCATGCATTAGCTTTTGTGGGTCACATAAATTGATGAAGCAGGCCAGATCTGGCCCCCAGGCCTCAAGTTTACACCTGTGATACAATTTCATTCACATCAGAAGAAGAAATATTGATAGAATTCTTTAGTAAACACAAACATGATCGTCAAAACAGAATGTGTAATAAAAATTATTTAAACGTTTTAATTTTTTAAAGTACCGTCGGCGGCTTTTGCCCAGCTTAATGGTGTGGATGATGCTTTATGAACTTAAACGGACAGTTATGCATTTTCAACGGTTAAACGTGATTGAGATCATTTGAATTTGAATGTGATTCCATTGTGAGACTTGGTGTTGCGGATGATGCTTTATGACCTGACAGAATTTTCACTTCAGAGCTGTCCATATTCAATTGGAGTCCATTTGAAATGGTGTTTACAAATTTTGACTGGTTCTGTAGTATTGTTATTGATGAAGTGAGACTTTATGAAGTGAATGTGGCCTCACGATCTGAAGTGACTTTCAGTTTGCAATTGTGCATTTTAAAAGTTAATTGCTTGATTTTCTTGACCTTTGTGTTTGAGACAATTTAAATTTGGAGGTGTTTCAATTTTTAATGGGGCAGTAATATTATTATTAGTAAAGTTAGGCTTTATGATATGGATGATGCTTTATGACCTGAAATGACTTTCACATTATAACTGGGCATATTCAAGACTTAATATCTTGTCTAAGTCCATTTGACCATGAAAGTGTTCCTAAATATTGATTTGTACTGTGCTATTGTTAATTGCAAAGTGATGCTTTATGATGTGGAGGATATTTTATGATGTGAAATGTCTTTTAGTTCACAGCTGTGCATTTTCAGCCATTTATAGTTTGTAATTGGTGACCTCTTGGAAATGTTTCTAAAGTTTTTTGTCTGGTACTGTAGTATTGTTATTAACAAAGTGAGGCTTTAAGATGTCGTTGATGCTTTATGATCTGGATTGTATTTCAGTTCACAGCTGTGCGTTTTCCGCAGTTGATAGTGTGAAATTGTCCCAAACGTTTGACCGGTACTGTAATGTTTTTATTGGTGAAGTGAAGCTTTTTCGCCAATGTCGCTGATGCTTTATGACCTGGAATGAATTTCAGTTCACAACTGTGCAATCAAAAGTTAATAGCTTGACTTTTTTGACCCCTTGATGTGCTTGGGACTCAATTTAAAGGTATTCCAATTCTTAACTTAACTATACACCGACTGATGATGCTATATTTGTATTGTGAAAAAGTAATTGAGTAAATTCGTGTTGTTCCTCAGCCTTCTTTACAGATTGTTGCCATCATATTTGTTCAATGATAACTCTTAGTTTTGAGAGGATTGTGTTTGATTTGTTGACCACCATGTTTATGTACTAAATCCTCATCTATGTTTTTGATATGATTCCTCCACCATGTGGCACATAAAGCAAAGCGTCAAGGTTCCTGCAGCTGCAAACATTACCGTTTATTGTCATGCTGACTTTTATAGGCACTTTCTCACCCCTCTTTCCTCCTTCCATCTCATTTTTCACTCTTTTTTTTTTTTTTTCCTATGCACCTTCTCACCTTTGTTTCCCCAATCCAACATACAGCTAATCATACAAAAGAAGCTCAGAAAAAAAAACATGCTCAGCACAGACAAGGACGTGTAGTTATGCAGAGAGAGCATTTACTCTTGAAGCAGTGGACCACAACCAATTACAAGCGGTCCAATTACTGTCTACATGCAACACTTGATAGCCAGGAAAGCATGAGCGGCTCTGTTCAGCCTGCATTGTACAACATTAAGATTTCAGTGAGAACACCAGGATGAAGCTGGAGTGCGTGTGCGTGCGTGTGTGTGTGCACTGGCTGACCTGTAGGTGATTCCCTGGTTGGCTAATAGTCTTCCCTGATTGGCCCGCTGCCGGTTTCATCACATTTCTCCAGAGTGAGAAGCAGACCTTGTGGAACTGTAACCCACAGGTCTCTCGCCATCCTTCCTCATATGTGTGTGTGCGCGCGCGCGCGTGTGTGTGTGTGTGTACGCTTGTTAAAATGTCTCCGTGGGGACTTGAATCTAATAGCACATTGTGGGCGCCCAAATTTTTGTGGAATGATGAAAGTGTGCGCATGTGTATGGCTGAACTACAAGCCCAGCATTTGGCTGACTTAGATATGTTCCGCTTGGCAGGCCGCTGCTGTGTGGAAGCATTTATTTATTAATTTATTTTGTTTCGAGGGGGTTTTATGTGGAGGGCTGAACAAAAGCGCACAATGTTTGAAACAGCTGTCTTCGGCATGATAGTCTCGCTCTCGTTATTTGCACTGGTGGACATGCATGTTTGACTCGCTAGTCCACCTGTAGGCGTGTGTGTCATTTAATGAGCTCCAATACAGGAATTTTAATAGAATATGCCTTAAGAAATACATAAATGCTCAGTTTTGGTTCAAGTTTGTGGATAACTGCACTGCGTTGTTTGTAATTTATTGATTTCCTTGGGTAAGCTCACAAAACAGATACTATGCAAGCTAAAACTGCAGGAATAGGATTTTAAAAAAAACTGAATTCCTGCAATAATATAGATTAGCTGTTGTTTTGTTGTGATGAGGTAACAATGATTTTTTTTTTTCTAAAGGCATATTGTGATGCGCTTTTATGTTCTTTTCAGCCAAATGAGATAATTCCGCGGCTTAGCACAACTGTCATATCATATTGATGCATTGCCCAATTCCAGCAATAAAGACACCCATCATCATTTCTTCCCTTCTGCTTTTTGTTCCTTTTAGTGCTTTTTCTCTGAGTCATGCAGGCCGCCAGGTACATAAACCTCTCGGTCTAATGAATATGTCATTTTCTTTCAAAGAACGTTGATGTTATTATCCACATCTTTTTGAAACATTGTCCATCAGAGGGGTGTGCCGCTCGAAATGTTCCAGGTGCATATTATGTCCTCTGGGGTTTCAATAATGTATTTTCACAAATCGAATTTTAGAGAATTGTGTCACAAATATCATGATAAATAACAGTTTACACTCTTCTGAGAAGACATCCTAAGCAGATTGTGCCTGTGAATTATTTTGGTTAAGGATTTTAGGGCGGTTCTTGATCTCATTGTTGGTCAGTATAGTATGCGTTTAAAAAAAGTCCACCACTCAGATGATTCACCTTGAAAAAGGCAAGAACTTATTCATCAAAATGGAATTTTAACTAAAAATATATTGAGGTAGATGCACCAGACTGAGCAGGACAAAGGGATTAATTTGCCAATTAATTAAAAAAAAATGATAATGAATAAAATAGCATGTGTTTCCTCCGGATGCATTTTAACTCTCTCAGTGCCATGGATGAGAATTCTTGTCCTTTAAAATAGTAAGAACAATAGTAAAATTCTCATCAAAAACTTTTTTTAATAAAGGGTAGCTGACACCCTTGACTAATGCTTACCTAATATAAGCCAATTGAGCAATGGATAGACAACTGTGACCGTTAGATGGCAGTGTTTCCTCACATACAACATAGGTATTACCTACATGCAATTCAAATTAAGGAATCAAAATAAATCTTCCATATGTTACCACTCATATTTACATACTGTAGATATAGTACACAGTATCCTTTTTGCCTTGAAAGATGAGTGAAAACGCTAATTATACTGGCCCTCTACAGGTTTGATTTTCTGATAATGCTTTGCACCGAAAGAATTAATAGGTGTCAATTATACGCAGATTTTTACTTTAACAGGGCCGGCGTGACAAATATTCCCCGCGAATACCCGAGATCAACTGTTCACAGGATGCGTGGCACAATTAATGAAGTTATAAGACATGAATTCTTGTCATATGCGTTTGTGTTGCTAATCGTTGAATGGGTGTCTTTAAATTCAATGATGGATAGTTAACCCTTGTGCAGTATTGTGTTCATTTTTTGACAAATTCTTCTGCATTCTACTCAAAGTATTCAAGCCAAGGGATGGCACTTACCTGGAAGTGTGATTTGTGGTATGTCAAACTTTGACAGGATGTCAACAGTTGGGAGAAATTTCAGTTGGTGGTGGGCAATATTCTTTTCTCCCTCTCAGTTTTTTGAGTTTGTGACATACTTCCTTTCTGAGCCGCACAAATCTTGACTAATTGACTCTTGTCAAGTTTGACATGAACACTAGCTTCTCTTCAGGGCAACAGTTGGCCAAGGTACGGCACAACATTCCAGCGCCCCAAGCTAGTTGTCAATCAGCAACAGCTAATCGTCGCGTCGGCCCCGTGGTGACGAAGTGGTCGTGCGGTTCCCAGTTTACATTTTCAGTAGTTGAGACATTTGGAACACGGAAAAGATACATTCATCAACGATTCATTGTAATCTCAAGGGGTTGGCCATTTTGCCGCTTTCCGTTGACAGTTACCTAAGGGCTCACATGACCAAACCTAGAAAGCAGGTGATCCTAGTTTGTCATTAACTGAGCACTTTGATACTCAGCTGCCATTTTCATTTTTTTCCTTTTCGACACGTGACAACATGGCAGCATCCTGATATGGATGAAACCAAATGGATTTCGCTCCATAATTCATCTTCTACAAACAGAATATTAATGACAATATCATGTTTAGACGAGTGGAGACACGTAGAACATTTTATCGCAGAAAAAAAATCGCACTTGAGCTTCCTTAAAATGGCACATGGAATCTGCTTTTCAAAAGTCTTACAAATTGTCTCAGAATTGAAATGACTGTGTTGCGTTTCAGCACAGTTGAGATCACAATGGCCCAGACCATCAACGGGAGACGGTTTAGTGGATGCTTAGATACTGATTTGTTCATGTGCTCACTTTTTAATGTAAGATCTTAAATTCGATCAAAGTGGCCATTAGAAGGTCCTAAAAGATATTAAATTGGACTCGGCAGCGATGCAGTTCCTTTGTACATCTTGGAAACTTTGAAAAACACAGGAACCGCAATGCGGAGGTCATCGAAGCATTTTTTTCAGACACGTATTTATGGAACCACTATGCTGCCCATTATTAGAACCGGATTGTGCAAAGGTTTTATGATACAAATATTCATATGTATTCCCATTGGATTAACCGAGCACAGAACTGTACATTCCTTGGAGCTGTCCAAAGACCTTTTTTTCTGTATTGTGCATGATGCCCCCATAATCTACAGATGATAAATAGTAGTTAAGTCCAAAAACAACGCTGCACTTGACCTTGTGCGTACATAATTTATTGTTTAACTCCTTTGAACTAAATGCACACCCATTAAAGCATTTTAACAAGGCCCGGAGGTGGCTATGAGATAAGTCTACAAGCAAATGGAGGCATTTTCAATTATTTAAAGCGACTTTACTCTCCGATACAAACTTCACTTCAGAGATAAGACCCCTGACTTCTTCCGCCGTTTGCCGGGCGATAAACTAATGGACGGACGCCTGTTGTTTGTCTGAACCTCGGCTTTGCGCGCCACAAACCCGATGCGGATAAGCGCGTCGGCAATATTCTGCATTTCAATCGGCGATTGACGGCAGAGAAGGGATGTCGGAGTCAGACAGGCGAGGAGATGAAGGAGGGGGTCAACCCACGGTAGATAAGCAAAAGCTGATGGAGATGTTTTAAATAGGAGCAGATAGATGGATATGACAGGAGGGGACAGGGCGAAGAGATAATGACTCAGATATGGAGGCAGGTAAAACGACAGGTGGCGAAGGGATTACAACTTTACACAAGAGCGGAGAGATTGGCGGTGACCAAGACCAGAGAGAAATTGCGTTTGATGGCAGTGGTGGCGAGAAGAAGTCCTTGCCAGAGGGAACGGGGGAAAAAAGTCAAACTCCTAAGCCAGTTGCCTCAGAAAATATACCGGCGTCTTTTATACATGTGCCTAAAATTGGCTGTCAAATGAGGTCCAGAGGAGCTGAGGTGAGCAGGTGGCGCATCTGCCTTCAAAGTGCACATTTACAATTTCAAACCAGGAGGCAGCCGGGAGTGCTGGGGGCCTTCCCGGGGCTTGAGGAAACTCACCAAGGTGAAGCAAGGCAACGAGAAATAACTCGGCAATGCCAGCTCTCAAGGCGACAAACATCCAAAGCATGTGTTTTCAAATCAAGACTCTAATCTGCACGCCCTGAACGATTAACCCGCTTAATCAGTCTCCACGCAAGGAATCTATTTGCAACTCATTGGTGAAGCCTATTAAAGCAAAGTTCTCAGGTACAACGGTACACGCAATATCCAAAATGAAGTATTTTAACATTCTTACGAAGTTATCAATCTATCGATTAAGTTTGCCGCTGACTCTAATTCGGGTCACGTGTGAACTGGAGCCTACCCCGTTTGACTGGGTACGCTTCTTGACTGGTCTCCTGATAAACTCATTTGAACAAATTTGCCAACATGTTCAAACGTACTCACGGGCTAAATGGTAAAAATAATATTTTGCACTGTGGTATTAATTCATGTATGTGCAATGGAAAAAAAAAAGCTATTTCTTTTCAATCCTTTTTTTCTATTTCTATTTCTATTTCTATTTTCTATCTATATTTCTATTTTCTTCATTATACCAGTGTTTTTGAAAGTTAAACAAGTTCATTCATTCATAATGCCACGGAGCATGCACGTGCTTATGTCAGTTATGTCAGTGCCTTGTGGCGTTATGGAGAACAAAAATCTATTAACTATTATGAAATGAATGCAAATAAAATTCACAAAAAACAAAGCATCTCAGGATATTGAACTGTGTGTATACACCCCCTCCGCCCCCTTAAAAAAATAAAATTGTGGAATGTTTGTAGCATTAGGCCTGCCAATACATTTGAGTGAGTTTCAAATTATGAATGCTTTTACCAGTTAGCCTACAAGTATGTTTGAATGAGTTTATCTGTATGAACTGTACCTCCACTGGTAGTTTCATGCTTCCATAGTGAGTTGTTAGGGTTTCAGCACTTAGTTATGTATTATTTATTTATTTTAAAAAAACAACAACAACAGAAGCAAGTGCAAAGGCGTGCTCCCCGCCTCCCCCTTACTTTGTTGCGATTAGTGTAAGCTACTAAATAATATGGTACAAAATTTACTTATTCATTAGCTAGTCAGCTGTTTGCTAGCAAAAAAATGGTGATCTTGCTATTTAGCTAGTAGGTAATATCAGAGTAAATTATTTGACTGTAGTTTCCAGCTAGCAAGCCTGATGTGATCTACATTAGTGAACCGTTAGTTAGTTTGTTGGTTAGTTAGTCGGCGCCATACTTGTTGTCACCCCTTGATTTAGAGTCATAGTTCACCACGTGTTTTTCAAACACTGACCTCATCCAATGACTGAGTTTTGGGCTTTACAGCGTCCGTGTGTCAATGTTTCTCTCTCTCTCGCTCTCATGTTATGTTTGAATTCCCCGCAGCGGAAGGTTACTGTTACAACCATAGAGGAGACATAAAAATACTGAGAGGTTATGTGCGTGTGCGTTTTTAGAGTACAGAAAAGAAAGATACACTGTACATTGATGTTTTTGGAGCACATAAAGATGTTACCGTTGTGCGACAGCTGCTGATGTAATGCATTTCGATTACGACTGCACATTTCGAGCGAGCAAATGTACACAGCTGTCTTGCCTGAATGTGTGTGCATGAGTGTGTTATTGCATATGCTCCGTCAGCACAAAGTTGGCACTCAAACTGATAAACCATTAAGCATAGTGTTTGTGTGTGTTTATGTATGTGTGTGTGCTTTAATGATCTTTTTTTTTTCTTTCGTTTTTCTTTTTTTTTTTTTTTTGATGCTGGACTGGAGCGGATATTGAGATGGATGGTCCATATGCTCTTTATGCCCCATGCATATTTCATCTTGGGGCAGCGGGGCGGTACAGGCAGGGCTCGTGTGGTGTTGCGCCGGGATGCGCGGCGGCTTTATGAGCACTCACAGCTCTCGCACTTCACGTTTGAATAAATGGCCGAGCATGAATAAATATAGCACATTTCATAAGGAGTTAGCAAAGATGGTGACATGTTGGCGAACCTATATGAAGAATGTTGGCGAACCCATATAAAGAATATTAGCCCGTAAATGGACTCCCGCCCCGCTGTTTGATTCATAACATAGGAGGGCAGCCGCATCAAAGTAATAAACTGCACTGTCTTCTTTTTGGAAATAAATGCCAATTTTGCTTTTTCCACTTCCATTTTTAAACATCCTGTGCCAAAAATGATGCTTTTTTTTTTTTAATGTTACTTTACTCTTTGCTAACAGAAAATGGTGTTTCTCATTAGTTCATATACATAATTAGTAATTTCAGCCAGTAGGGCTTTTGAGATCCTCATCACATGATCGGGAACCCTATCACATGATTTTCAGCCGATCGGAAACAAGATCTGAAAACATATTTATGTGTACTATATGACATCTTGTAACATAAGCTGAAACAGGGAAGTAAACACAGCCAGTGTGGGAATTTTAAAATGGTTTATGCTACCTGGTTGAAATCATTGCTCCTCTAGCCATATAGAAGGCGTTCATTTAAAAAAATAAAAAACAATAGTATAGATATTTCCGGGCGGGCTGTAATATATTGCCGAAATGTCGAATCAGGAGTTGGTATTGGCAGATCTTTAAAATCAGGTGACAGATTCAGGTGAAAATTTGAGGTTAGTTAGTTAGTTAGTCAGTTAGTTAGTTGCTGCTCCTAGATGGCTAAATGCCAGATATTGTACCTGAAACCTTTGTAAATTAGTATGTTAGGCAGCTAGTAATATAGTTTGACAACTAATTGGCTGGTAAAGGAAGATTATCTCCCTAGATTGATAGTTAGCTAATTAGTTAACAGGTTATCTTATTAGCTTGTGAGCTAGAAAAGTATGATCTTTAGGATTGTGGTTTACTGCTCGTAGTTTATGAGTAACCTTGCGGTATTAGGTAACTCTTTAATTAAGTGGCAAATTAGCCTGTTGGCTTTCCAGTTAAAATTGGAATACCTTGCTGGATTGACTTTTGTTAGGTTAACTTACTTGTTAAGGTTGCTAGCAAGTTAGCTTTTAAGTATTATTATAGTGCAGCCAGGAACCATTCCATAATTTTAAATGAAAGCTTTCAGGTAGGTAAAGGTGTTCATTTTTTTCATTAATTTATTTATTTTTGCACGAGAGGCGGCATCGAGTCACATTGAGCTTCAAAGGCAGCGAAAGCAGGTCAGGTCTTTGTGTGTGATGTTTTATTTAATACGCACTCACACAGGTCCGCGTCAATGCACATTTTGCTGACTGCCACGTGATGATTGACAGCTGGCCACCACACCGTTAGACATATTGACACGGGAGCGAGCAAGGGGGGAGAGGGATGGACGGTTGGGCGAAGAGACGACACATTGACGGGCCAGTGGAGGGAAGAGGAAGGATGGAGCCTCAGGTGTCGGAGAAGAGCGCCGTCAAAAAGATTGAACATGAAATATGAAATGGAAGGAGAGACAGAAGGGGGGGGGGGGCTGATAAGGACGGAGAGACAGAAAGGAGAGAGAGTGATGTGGAGATGGGAAATGGGAGAAGGATGTTCCACTGATAGACTGTTGAGTCTGACAGAGACGGCTCATGTTCACTGGAGAGTATCACCACCAAGTCGTGACAAAAAAAAAGAAAAAAAGCCCACAAAACACGTACGCGTTCACACACCGGCAGTAGTTGTACTTAGAGTGACTGGATGCCAATAGGGTTGAACCCCATTTGCAATTTTTCCCATGGGAAATCATGTATGGAATACTGCATGGAGCATTGTCATCAAGAAGTTTCTTCAATCACCAATCAACAGCAATACAATCGTGTGAAACTTTGCATTTTTCTTTCATACTTCTCATACATGCATAAAGACAAATTTACCAGTGTATAATACAATTAGGAGTTTGCATGTTCTCCCCGGGCCCGTGTGGGTGCTCTCTGGGCACCCCGGCTTCCTCCCACTGTCCAAAAACATGCATGGCAGGTTTATTGGATACACTAAATTGACCTTAGGTGTGATTGGGTGTGTGCATGCTTGTTCGTCTCTATGCGCCTTCCAATTGGCTGGCTACGAGTTCAGGGTGTCCCCCGCCTACTGCCCAAAGTCAGCTGGGATAGGCACCAGCAAGCCTGCGATCCTTGTGAGGATAAGAGGTTCCAGAAGTAACAACCGAGTAACAACCAATCGTGGCTCAGCTGAATGTCACACGGTCAAACCCAGAAAACACGTGAGCTTCGATCTTCTTTGTGGACATTACCTGAGCCTTGAACACATTTTTTGCCAAAAAGAAATGGAAAAATTAGTTTTTAACTATTGATTGTATAATAGTTTAACACAAATGAGTTATCAAATCAATTTTGGATAAAACAATAACTTTTTACCCTTGAAAATAATGGCTAAAGAAGTTCAGAATCTTTTTAAGAAAGATGCTAGCAAAAGTAGCATTCATCTTTCCAGCGCATTCTTAAAGCATTTGAATGGCAGGAGGGTTTTCAGCGCATTCTGAGGACACACCCACCACATTTGAGAGTGGAAAGAATGATGTTTTTTACTTATACTGAGCATTTTTTTAGTCAATCAAAGTTAGCAGGATGGTTAGCGACACTGTGAGGTGTGTCAAATTTACAAGATGTGATTTATTAGTGCTGTATATGCAATTCATTGTCATTTGAGATTTTATTGGACTTTTTTTTAAATCACATAAAAGACATTCGGAATGAGTCATTTCCATTATTCATGTGCCTCATAACATACATTTCATACAGTGGGAAGTCATTTTACGCAAAATGCATAACAACAACATTTCCAGCAAAGTCGAAAAGAAGAGAGCCGGAGCATTGTTTTTCCTTGCATTGTTTTGCTCCATTGATTTTTTTTGACAGATAATTATTTTTCCTAATGGGCAATTGAGCTCGAAACTCTTAAATGAACAATCTGTTCCAATCTGCAGGCTTTCACTTCAACAACAACGAGTGAATAAGTTTAATTTATTCTCTCCAAGTCCCTGTGCATCAACACAACAAAGGAGGGCGTGTTTGAATGTCTAAACAACGAAGCCTGGAGGTTATGCTAAAGTAAAAAAAAACAAACAAAAAAAAAACAATTGCCACCTCGTTACCATAAGATCCCTTTTTTCCCAGCGAATTGGAGCATAGCGTGGAAGAATAATAATGGGCCACTTGCTGCTTCTCCACGTCAAGACAAACACATGATGATCTGAGCACATGGAGCATATTTATGGAGACTTTTTGGACCTGGGCCGATTGGGCTCCCAGTGCACAAAGCAAGATCCATAAAGGCATTCTTGGAATGACTTCAATATGGAGGAACTGTCATGGCAGCAGTTTGATCAAAATTTAACTCCGCATTAATCAGAGTAAAGGACAGCGATGAAGGCGGTTCCTGTTTGAAAGTATGCTTTTAAACCCTTTCCTATTTAAAGCAAACTGGGCACTAAGCTAGTGCTACACTATGTAATTTTGTTGATGCTGTTGGCCCCTAATATTGTGCCTCCCCCTCTGCTACTTCCCAAATGGATTTGAGCATGAGTTTCCCATTTGCTTTTAATGCTTGGGGTTTTTTTTGTTTTTTGTTTTTTCTATAGAGACAGACATGGAATTAATTTAGTCCGCGGTGGGGTTGAGGTTTTGAAAGTGCTCGGCCTACTCCGAACTGTTTAGTTTGGCTTTTGGCCAGATGGATTTATGAAGGAAAATACGTGTATAAACAAAACCATCTGACACGTCAGATTGATTAATTGTATTCAAGCCCACAAACTATAGCCACTGATGTATCTCAAACCTTCTGTATCCCTATGAAAAGAAAATGAAGATTGCTGTATTTTTGTTTGGTTTTGGTACTCCCATTTCTGGGATCCGCATCATCAAAAACAGGCCAGTTGACGGCAAGGAATGATGCAAAACATCTTGTTAACGAGACACATGACAGAGCTGAACAAAACAATGTAAAATTGTCCTATTTGTGTTTGCTTGCACTCTCACAGCGCTTGTGCGTTTGTGTCAAGTAGTACTCATCGGGACAGAGATATAGAATAATATCATTTATTCAGGACCAATACTGATCAGTAGTCGTCTAGTAAATGTGGGTCGATAATTCTGTGCCTTTTTGGATCTTACATGATAGCTCTCAAATTGCGACTTCAAAAAGGCAAACGTAAGTGCTCCTTTTTGATCACTCGATAAAGAAAAGTGATTTCTGTATCAATTTAATGGTTACAAGGAATTACATTCAGTTATTAGAAAAAAAATTCAGTTTAAGAAAGCATTCTCTTAAAAGTAAGCACAAGGCATTGCATTGAGTTGACGTGTAAAGACTGCAACTTTGTAGTAGTCCTTCGTCGAAGGAGAACAAAGAAATAACACAAGTTATAAAATGAAGCTGTGACGCAACAGCTGAAGTAAGCCGCCACCTACTTCTTTATAATTGATTGAAATTAATTGCTCGGCTCCTGTCACGCAGACGTGCTGCAGAGTGGAGACTAGTGGGCGAAGAAAAATGAAACTAGCCACCTCTATTACCGTCAGAGTGCAATATGGTTTGCATTTGGTTAAAAGTGTCATCACCCGTGGTTACATTATAGCAGCGGTTCTCAAGCTTTCTTTTCTGTGGCGTACTCCCTGTGAAATATTGAGTGTAAGTATCCCCGACTAGTGATAAGCATGTTTTTCTTTGTAAAATAAAAAGAAATGCCATCATCCTTTCAATGTGATTTATCAAAGTTAATTTGTATAAATTAGATGGAAGCAAATTGATATGACAAAAAAAAGGTAAGAATGAACCAGCTCACTTTTTTCAACGTTTTTGGCAGTGTAATATTGTTTTTGCATACAGTAAATACCCTTATGAACACATTTTTTCTACTTGTTGACTGAAAATTTAATTGGGAGAACAATCAATCACGACTCACTTGTTGGTCATGTAACGTTCACAAGCTGAACTATAGAGTGCATTTTAGAACCACTCCCGTATAATATCTGGCTCCTTCCCATGAAGCACGTCTCAAAAATCTGTGAAGTTGTTTTGGCAAATAGTATTTATACATTTTTCAGTATGAAAGTATTACAAGGTAACTGATACTGATATCGGCGTTTCCCTATAAATGAACATAAAGCACACGTGTGACTCAATTCTAGTAATAATAATCACAACTGTTGGTCTATGAAGGATGATGAATATTCCCAAATCTTGAACCTGGCAGACATTTTAAAAATACAATACTTTATTCAAATGTAAGGAATTTTGACCAAACCCATGCATAAAAGAAAACCATAGCACAATATTATTTGAATATTTCCCCTGCAATACAGTCTTTACTTCTGCCACGCATGTAACAAGTCACATAAGCCAGGTTATTGTCTACAGTCCACAGTATCCACTCAGCTGCCTACGCTGCTCTTAGCCTTGTTCTTTGTTCATTTTGCGACCAAAGTGAGAGGGGGGAAAAAGTGTCTCCTCTGAAAAGGAAAAAAAAAAAAAAAACAGGACAGAACACAATTTGCCACAGTAATAGCTGATGATTTGTGATAATGTGCAGCAGTAATAAGTGCTACTTAATTAGCCATTAGGGAGTCTGAGGAGGGATGTGGATAAAAAGCGAATGGATGGATTTGAAGACCAAGCAATGAACCCCCTCAGCCTCCTCCTTCCTCTCCTTTTTTTGGGGCTACAAAAGCACCACGGCGAGGGCTTCTTCTGTCGCCATGGAGACTAATGTTGAAAGCCAGCTGTGGTTTTGTCTTGGAAGCCCATTAGGGCTCTTTCTTTTCAGCTTAGTCTCCTCGGACTTACAGTCATCAAACTCAATGCTCCATGTCTAACTTGTCGGGATATACGGCGCGGGTCAAATAGCTGTGGCAAATTATACTGACCCTGTTTGAAGCATGTCAGTATTTTTTCCAGGCAGGAGTACTAATGATACAGTCAAAAAGTTTCAAGGGGTTTTCCGTTCTGTTAGCTTTGGTAAGTTACTTAAGGTTAGGTTCAGTTGCGGGAAGATCATCAGGGTTAGGTGTGTGGGTCAACTACAGTATCTGGAGGACTGTTTATTTCAGGTCTCTTTAGATCAGGTTCAGTTACTCAAGGCTTCTTTACGTTATGGTTGGTTACTCTCAGTTTAGGTTAGGTATGCGTAGGTTGTTTAGTTTACGTTTGTTTCGAGCAGGTTAAATATCTGTAGGATTGTTTGTAAGGTCAATTTAGACAAGGTTAAAGTTGTTTTGGTCAGTTACTGAAGATTCTGTTAGGTCAGGCTTGTTTGTAATGTTTGCTTGGATCAGGTTGAGTCGCAGCAGCAATTCTGAATGTACCACATGATAGTAAAAAAAAAAAATGCCAGAAATGCAGTGAGAGGACCAATGAACCTCAATAAATTATTGATATGAACGCCTCGCTACACTTCTATATTGGAGTTGTTCTCGGCAGGGTCCTTCTATTGCAACTTTTGGTCTCGACTCCTGATATAAACAACACAACTTTGTTCTGACTACACAGTGTTTAAACGCCAATTTAGGGCACTAGCAAATAACATCCTTATGCTGACATTGGCATGCGGCACCTGTTGCCAGTGGTTGCGTCTTTTTCAAATGTATGATAGGTAGCAGCACTCAAGTGCTCCATATAGGCTGGCGTGGTGTAGGTAAATGACTCAGTGACACAGTTGCAGATCACTTTTGAACTAACTTGCGAACTCAATTGTCCATTTCAGCCAGCAAATTTGTCTCTTAGACCAAAAATTACGCATTTCTAAAATCCAATTTTTGTTTCGAGGAAAGTAGTGTGAAAGGGCCTTCTATCGTCATAATGCCTCTCGCAAGTTATGTTTAACTGCCGGAATCTTTGAAATCCATCGATGAATGAAAATAACATTTTGTGAGTGTCTAGTGTGAGAAATTAACATTAAAGCATGGTTAAAAGCCACAAAAAGTTGAATTTCCATGCGGCGGGCCCTTTAACAAATCTTCTCTGCTCCTTAGAGGTTCCAGTATCTCAGTGAGCAAAGTCACAAGTTTGAATTATTTCTTCACATGTGATGCCTTTTATGAGAGATCATTTCCACCTTTGCACTATAAGCAAATAAACTACGCCAAGAACCTCCGTCCCCCCCCCCTCACAGCATCATCTCCCTGCCTGGAAAATAATGTATTTTTCCACTGGATCCCGTATTGAATGTGGCTCAGGAGACGGTGCTGAGTGATGTTGTTATCGTTGGAACCGTTGCTTGAGCTCTTTTTTCCCGAAGCACTGATATTGGAGCTTTCAGCTCCTGACCCAAACATATCAGTCAGTGGGACAGAGGGCCGTCACGCTGAGCCAGGAAGTAGCAGACTGATTGTTATGCGGCACATTGATCAGCAGGACCACGATACATGATCAATCTGAACCACTGTATACACGTGTGTGTGTGTGTTTGTGTGAGTGTGTGTTCTTGTTGCGGCCGTTGCGCGAGCAGGGTCAGGCCGGCCGTCGTGTTGTTTGGGGCAACGAATGCGAGAATCAATAGCTGGGTCAGAGGGTAATGTCTGGCTGAGTGCTGAGTCTATCCACAGCCATCCGACTGCATCAGCATCAATCATAGCCCAGCTTTGCCAACAACGTACGCGCACACTCGCGCTCAGCTTACGCTGGCCGGCCGCCTACGTCTGCTTCCAACGTCCAGCGGCGGATTTTGGAACGGCGCCCCCCCCCCCCCGAAAAGATTGATAGTAGCAAAGGGATGGAATAAAAAGGAAGGGATTGTGAGGCTTTGCCAGAGAGAAGTGACGAGATGCGCCGGATGCTTGTAAAGAGCTTGATAAATAAAGGTGAAAACAAAATCAATAAGCAAGCAAATTAAGGGCCGAAAGCCCTTGTCAGGCTTTTATTCACAAGCAACATTTCCCTTTAATCACCGTTTAAGTCCTCATTTGTTTTTTCACTATATCTCATTTGCTCTCTAAGTTTCCTTTTTGAGACTCAAGCTCGTCAGTTCCATCTGGGTTTGCTGTCCGCCCACAATATACTGTATGTCCCTGTATATCCCCTGTGAAATACTTTTAAACTGCAATTGTACTTGTACTCTCGGCAAACTTTGTTCAGCTCTCCTGTTTTATTTAAAGCTCGTCTGCTGAAAAATTGTCTCACTAATGACAAATTAAAGCGTACAACATTTTGCAAAGGAGTCACTCTAACACACTTCAGCAATAGGTTGCTTCATCTTCCAACTAATTTGCCCGGAATTTGAAAAGAAAAATATAGTGTTCCTGTCACGACATTAAAATGTATTAAATGTACGTACCCCTAAAGTGCCATAACATTTTTAAGAATCCTATGTCAATGGCAGGCGCCTATTAATAGCTTTATCAATTTGTTCAAGTTTTTGGCTAAAAATGGCTGGTAATTATTGAATTCAGAACTAAAGCAAACAATTACCGAAGGTAATTAAGTATTAAAGTAGTCAGTTACTTTATGCATAAGTTGTAAATTTCTTTCGTACTTTAATAGATAATTGAGAACTAGTAATTAACAAATACTTAAATACTTTAAAGCAATTGATTACTATAGCACTTAAGTATCTAACATAATTCATTACTGTACTTTAGTACTTATTTAATTAATTACTTAATTATTAAGTCACCAGCCAAACACTTGAAAAAAAAAGAAACAAAATATATATCTGTCTTTGGGATTGAATGAGCTATTTGTTTTGCATTTTATCTGTTGAAATATATATTTTTTTTTAAACACACACACACGCACGCACACACACACATAGCAAAAAATGTAAAATCTTGATTTCGTTTTCCAGAGTCATTCTGGATTTAATCGATTTGAAAGACAGTCATAATCCCAACAAACATTTCAGTGAAGCAAAATTGTGAATAACTGGTTTAAATGCCGTAATAGTAAGTAATTATTATAAACTCATTTGGTAAAACACTCATCCAGCAATTTGTCACTAGCGCAAGACCTCGGAGGGGATTTTTTTTTTTTCACCCGTAAATAACAAATGGCAAAAAACAAGTAATTAACTGATCGTTAACTTTCCTCGTTGTTAATCAACAAGTGTAGTCAAACATCCTACCCTTGCACACCCACTATCAAATGGGCATGATGTCTCAATACTTTTGTCCAAATGGCCCATTTTCCATGGCCCGCTGTTGGTGCGGCTTGAAAACGCCTTTCCGTTGCGCACTTGATATGCGCTGAGGAAAAGATAGACAAGATGATGGATGGCGGAGGAAAAACACAAAGACAGAAAGCTGCGAAGACGAGCCGAGAGAAAGAGAGCGAGGAGAGAAGAAGATGGCAGGAAAATGAAAAGATTGTGAAGAGATAACACTTTTATCAATAACCACCAATGGAGCGTGAGCTGAAAGAATACGTGTTGTACCACCCTTCCAGCCTGTTTGACACACTGCAGACGCCTATTGATTTCTACTGGGAGAAAGCACACCCATCAGCCACTTCATTAGGTCCATGTGCACATCCAATCTCGAGAGGTCACGAGGGTAAAATTTCATTTCATTGTTAAATTAAACATCGTTATCGTTCAACATTTTTGAAATACCAGAAAAAAAACACGCGGTTTTTACATCAACGTAATTTTGGATCTTCTGAATATATTAGGGTTGACTTGAGAGGGATAATATTAATTTCAGCCACACATGCTCAAAAAAAAAAAATTCTAAGATTTTTTATGAGGGGTTCTCAGTCAACGTCCTTGAAAACAATCACTAATTTTAAATGTTACTCTTGTAGGCGTACTGTCTATTTGTCATTTCTTGTCTGTTCCTGTTTCATCCTGTGGACAATGTGATGACATCCCCATCTTTTTGAAAAATGTCTCACTTAAATCCTCGCTGTCATGCGTCCTCCTGCACAGTGCGTACATCCTCTCTCTTTTTTGAAACACGCAATCGAGCAAAATGTCTTTTCCTAAACATTTTGCACGCATTTTTATACAGACCTGTACGGGGATCGCCGAAAGACAAATGAGTTGCGACCGGCAGCGTGTTAATCAAACAGGAAAACAAAACAATTACAAACCAAAAAATGCAATGAAATTCTTTACAAGTTCAACGCAAAGTAGATGATCACGAACATTAAACTGAAACAAACTTATAACTAAAAAAAATGTGTGTGTGTGTGTGTGTGGGGGGGGCACAGAAATGAATATACGCTTGAGCGGCGTATACGACAGCATGTACCAGTTCCCACTAATATCCGGCAACTTCGCAAAGCCATTGAGGAGAAATGGACCAACATTCCACAGGCCACAGTTGACAATCTGACAAACTCTAAGCGAAGAAGATGTGTTGCACTGCATGAGGCAAATGGTGGTCACACCAGATACTGACTGGTTCTGAGTCCCCAGGCACCCAATAAAATAAAACAAAACAAAAAAAAATGCACATTTCATCATGGTGCCTGATGAGCATCTGGATGTGGCACACCTGTGAGGTGGGATGGAATATCTCAGCAAAGCAAAAGTCCTCACAATCACACATTTCAAGTCAAGTCAAGAGGTTTTATTGTCATATTATAGTATTATTACCACACATTGAAATTCTTATTTCGTTCACACCCCGAGTAGCAGACTACATTCCATGTTCGAGCAATAAATAAATAGATCAATAGAATAAAACAAACAATAATAACATAAACAATAAAACAACAACAGAAACAATGGTGATAATAATATAGTGCAAATATCAAGTAGAGCAAAATATTATTCATGTATGTAGTAAGAGGCAGATCAGTGCGTGAGAGATTTGCTGAGATTTCATATGGCTTGTGGTTTGAAGCTGTTTGCCAGCCTGGCAGTCCTGGCCCTCAGGCTTCTGTAGCGTCTACATGATGGCAGCAGTTTGAACAGATCGTTTTGTGGGTGTGTCTTGTCCTTGATGAGATTGTGCGTCCTCCGCAGAAACTTGGTGTGTGCCTCCTTTATTTGCAGCTCAGTAAATAAATAGCAATCGCCATTATTTGCAGTAGAGAAAACAGAAAGATGTCGTGCAGTTGGAGATCACAACCAACGTTAACCGCAATCATAAATATTCTTTGTTTTGTTTTGACTATATTTTGATACGGCCATTGTGTTAGATCTCATTAGATTGCGCTGGTGTACCAAAGACAGCATCACTATCAAAAGGCATGCTATCAAAGTTTTTAACTGTCGGCGTATTTATCCAAGGCAAAAAAAAAAAAAAAAAAATCAGATAGAGGCTGAATGGAAGTTAGGACACAAAGACGATCAAAAAAAAAAAAAAAAAAAAAGACAAGGGAGCCGAGGGAGCTGGAGTAGGAAGATTTTCCTCGTTGTTTGATGGCAGCGTCAGTCATGCTACACATGTCTGGGAGTCTCCATTCAGCAGGAGAGATGTTCCCTTCTATCCTCCGCTCTGATGCCTGATTGGAAACTACACACACACTCACACTCGCACACACCCGGCGCACACAACGTTGGCATCTCTGCGCTGGAGTAAGATGAGATGAAGAATGGTGGCCTCAGGAGGCTGAATAGCTTTTTAAATCCTGAATAGCAATGTTTGGAACATGGCTGGACCACTTTGAAGATAGCACAGGCTTACATCTCTTTGGGCGCCTTTCGACGAAGAAATACATTTCGGCACATTTTGCTATCCCATTGTTAATCAACGCTTTTTTAACACCAACCGCCGTGGGATATAACAGTTGGTTTGAGACTTCAGCTCAGTGACTGTCTTGAGAATTACATTTACAAGTGTGTTTAACTTTTGCTTGGACTTTTTTGGGGCTAACCACTCACAGGAAGTCCGACGTTGACGACAGATGACCTGTCAATTACAATCAATCAGTTTCACAATGCTAATGTGAATCACATATGGCTTGACTGTTAGCCATCAATGATTTAATAATGTTTCCTACTCAATTTGTCAAAGGTATGTTCCACCAAGTTCATGTTTGAAAAGTGTTGTCAAACTAAACATAAACTAATTAACATGTATGTGCATTTAAAACCACCACATAAGCTTTGCCTAATGCAAACGAACAATTCAAGCTGTCATGCTAACAAATGCTAGCAAAACTCTTAAGCAACACGTTTCGACACAAATGGAGGAGCAATTCATGTCGACAACCAATTTGACAACACTTTTTTTTAAATCCTTTGCAAAGAATGGGTATTATTGCAGTTCACTGAGGAATTCTGACTGGCTTCCCTTATAGTGGAACCCTGAATACATGGCGTTTGACATTGCAAAAATCTGCCTCCAGCGTTCGTTCTTGCTTGGCGTTTTATTTTATTTATTATGATTTTTTTTTATTGATGGGGGAGGCTATAATATATCAATATCCATTTAATTCATTTGGGAAAAGTGATTTGAATGCAAGTCCTTTGTGGTCTTGTGAATCTTAAAGGCACTATTGTATGTATGAGTTATTTATCTTGCATGACAGTATCTTGATTAAATTCCTTTTTTTCCATGAGACAATGTGAACGTTTTGCAAGTCAACCTGACCACAGAACGGATTGTATTTGACATTGGAGGTTCTGCCGTAAATGTGATTAAAGTGCATGGCAACGAACGACGTGTGTACATAATTAGATGGAGATAAATTTATCAGTAACGCCACCGCATCCACGTCCGTTTAACTAGCTGGGCTCCGATGACGGCGTGTGCCGTCTATAGCGATGATGTTGCGTGATTAGACCCCCGTATTTCATGCAGGGATGAAACAGTGTATCATTATGGCGAATAGACTTTAATTGTGCGTTCGGTGAGCTAAAGCCATGAGCCAGCCAGCGGGTGGCCTGAAACTGAACACGTGAATGTAAGAAATTAAAAAATATGGGAAACACTAACTTAGCCGTTAATTCTGAGTACTGAACTTCTAATGGTAATCAGTTAAAGCATGAAGGAGATATCCACATACTCCTGGATGACTAACTGATGGTAATATCTAGTTACATGTGTAATTCAGTGGTGGAGAGTTGAGCAATTATCTGATTCTGTTTCATACTTGTCTTCCTAATGGTCTCAACACCAATTTTTCAAGGCTGCTGCTGAGATTGCTTCAACATTTCCAATTAAGACGCATTCTCCTGAACAATGAGGTTTTAATAAGCCCTTGTACAAAATGTACCTGTTAATATCATTTCTCACCGGAGAGTGTTTTCAAAAGGGCACTGGTGAGCTTTTACGCGCCATCCACCGGGGTAGTAAGACTGGTTAGGCGCGGGGAAATAATAGAGAGTGAGAACTCCACTGGGCACGGGCAAATAACGTTGCTTCCATTGTGTGCAATTTTCGATAAAAGGGGTGTTGTCTTGGGAAAAGTGCATTTCCAAGGCTTCTGTACGATAAAGCTAACTCCATCCTTATAATAAAAGGCATCTTCCCATATTTGTTAGTGTACACTGCTGATAATGGATCTATTCTAGTGTTTGTTTACCCCATTCGAGAGGTTTGGGAGGATGTATTAAAAACCTTGTAATGTAAATGCAGTTATTTTTCTAAATTCAATACATTATACTATAAAGTGTATATTCTTTAGACCCATTTGTCCACTGTAGTGTCTATATCTAGGGTCTACATTTATGAAAGGTATGCCAAAAATGGATTGACAACAATAATCAAGGTTCTCATTTACTATCTAAAATGTCCCAAAATCGACCAATAAAACAGATCCACTTCCTGTTGGCCGAGAGAAATCAACATCAGGTCGCACCCCAACAAAAGGACAACTTAAAACAAACACACCAAATAATACATTGACATCAATGTAATGGATATAGTGCGCTTTTATTTTGAAGTTCGATTGTTGCTAACAGTGAGTGTTACACACCTTCACAACTTATACACGACACTGTCATCGGATAAAAAAAATAAATAAATGCTAATAATTAATAATATCCAACCACTGCTTAAAGGGTTACTGTGTAAGATTTAGACCGTTTTTCATTACGGACAGCAGGAGGTGCTGTTTTTACCATTGTCTGTAGCTATAACAGACATGGCGGCCTCTGGAGAAGTAGCATCCCCCATGTAAGATACTTTAATGATAACTAGACCTACAATTATATTTAAAACATACTGTTGGTTGTTAAGAACACAATTATTAAGTTTTTGAGATTTATATTCATTTAATTCATTCCTTTTTAATAAAATTTGGTGTAAATCTTACACAGTGTCCCTTTAAGGAAGCTAAGAAACCTGTAGTCACTCATGCTGTCATTGTATGATACAGCACAAGTATTCAGTGTTAGCTAACCTGGTGGCGCATTAAAATGCAGTGGGACATTTCCAAGTCATACAGAAAAAGGTCCATTAAACATTGATAACTGCAAATATGTAAACAATGTGTTTTTTGAATCAGTCTATAAAAGCTGACATATATCATGCAGAATGATGGAAAAAAAGAATAAAGAATAAAGTAGCATTTGTGGTCCATAAAGGCTGCAGTTAATAAATGTAAAAAACAAAAGACAAAAAAAACCAAAAACTGATGAAATATCATATAAAAACACATTGCTTGCACACCGACCACACACGCGCGCGCACACACACACGCACAGTGTGTAATGTCTCCATTATTTATTCTGTCTTGCAAAGCAGACTGGAGTAGATCATGGATCAAGGATTCTTTGCACATACAGAGTGAAGCATAACTCATTTTAAATCAAAAATTGATTTGTAGACCCAAAAATCCGAATCGAACGAATTGTGAGACAGTCACGACTCTGGAGCTACCCTGCTGAGTCCTAGTGTGCTCATTAGAGGACATCCTGGAATTTCCAATGATGCAATTCACTATACTGTCTTGGTGAGACAAATAGACTCAAGAGTGGACACAAACAAATAGGTCTCGGGAGAACGTTTGAAGATACTTGCAGAAAATATTCAAATTGTGAAGTACTCAGCCATTGGAGCTGTAGCATGAAATAGTTTTTCAATTTTCACTTTTTTTTTACCTTCCCCACTGCTTTAGAGCGCCTCGTTGTCAACCATGAGTGGATGTGCATCACAGAGAGGGCTTTGCGCTGGTGTCGCCATTTTAGAGCGCCTCGTTGTTGCGGTGTGGAAAGGCTCCACGATGCCTCGGTTTAATACAATGTATATCAGATCAAACATATGTCTCACACGTGTACATTTTCTGGCGTTTGCGATTTTTAAATCATTCAAATTTATCGGGGTTATTAACAGCACTCCTCTGCGTTGAGTCAAATTTAAAAGACATTAATTTCACTCTACAAGGACCGATGCCTGTGAACGGACGTGATTATTCTCGCTATCTTTTTGAGGGGGTCTATTTGGGCAGAGGGAGTTAATTTGTTCAAGTGGAATTTAAACATTAGAGTTAGCGCCACTCTTCCAGAAAATTTCATTACCCGGGGGCCACACGGACAAGAACAAGTAGACTGTTACTGTCTGACAGCACTTGTCATATATTCAGAAGATTAAATATTTATTGAAACCACTTCTGGTTAGATGATTGAAAAAAACCAACAAAATTGTGTTTTTTTTCTGGTAATATTATGACATACAGTAAATCTTGTCTTTGCCAGAGTAATAGAATGAAAAGTGATCCAACATGAACATGAGATAACGCCACTTTGTTTCTTTGCCTCTCTCACTTATTTCCCAAGAGCATTTTTATGTAATAAACTCCATCAAGGCAAATGGAAATCCATTAGGGCATTTTGGAATAACACAAAAATCCATTTTTTTCCCCAACACTCTAAACAGACGCACTTTTATGGAAATCCGTTTTTGAAATCTAAAAGCTCACTAAGGAAATGCGATGCTGACAGGATGGAGGGTGTCACATTAAGTTTGCACAACGAAACAAGTGCGTAACGTAAGCAGGAGCATCCGGTGGCCCCATCTCGTTTTGAGATGAGAATTTGCAAGTCGCTCCGCTATATGCTCGGGTCGGATTTCCCTTTCCACTTTCATCACGTTGCATATTTAAAAGAAGAAATTAAGATAGTGCTTCACAAATTGTTGCTTTACTTTCATGAATGAATAGTTCAATACTGCAATATCTAGTGCAATTATTTTCAAACCAAGAAATATGTAGCTCTCCAAATATCACCTTTAATTCAATACAAAAAAAAAATACTGTATATAAAAGGAATTGAATGTCTGGACTCTAAAATACATTAAAAATGTTGTCGGTAGTTAAAAGGGAAAAAAAAAGAAATGAGACCCTAATTAAATTGTTAAACTGCTGAGTTAAAATGGTTTTGTTTTGACTGTGAAACTGGAAGTGAATAAATTGTGAAGATCAAATGTTTTGAACTTAAAGGGCTGTCTCTTTTTTAAACTTGTCAACTATATAGGCATATCAGCGGCCACTTGTTTGCATTTTTTTTAATTCCTCCTCTCCGCCTCTCACTCACTATTATATTAACTCTATGGTTTCCCCTGTATTTCAAACACATTCATCAAAAATGTAGTCATGTATACATAAGCTAGCTTATTTTATTCAGCAACTCCAGAAGACATCATCAGTTTTATATACAATATATATATATATATATATATATATATATATATATATATATATATATATATATATATATATATATATATATATATATATATATATTAGGATTCAAACTGCCATTAAAAGGTCAGATACAGATCACATAGAAGCAAACCACTGTTTGATTGGAGCCATATTAGTGTGAAAATCAAAGTTTTTGTTCTAATGCAAATTACCTTATAAGAGAATGGAGTAGAAACAGACTTTTTTGGATGAAAGATTGAAGTCAAAACCTTTTTTTTTTTTTATGGGGGGGGGGGGGGGGTGTAGGTCCCATGTTTATATTAGTATACAGTATGTACAGTATACAGTAGGCACAAAACACAACATTTTGTCTGCCTTTAAATGTAAATCAAAAATGGCCGGTCCAGAAGGGGTTCTCTTTTAAAAAATGGCCGGGGTTGAATGAGTTAAACATTAAAAGGAAGAAGAAAGAACATCTGTAATTATTTTACCCGGTTTTATAGTCACACTGGAGTCCTTCTCCAGATTCCACGCCTCCCACTGAAGTGATTTGTATCAATAAATCAACTTTTTGTGTACTCGCTTTGTAGTTTATGCAGTTAGTGTTGCAGAGTGTTTAACGTTTCAGTTAATTTCCTCTGACTACAAGGCACTTCTTTCTTTTAACATCAGTTTTTGATTAGTCTGCAGAGGTCCAACCAGACGGATGCTTTCATTTCTTCCTTTATTGCTGAAGCCCCAAATCACTCATTCCTGCCGTATACAAACTCATGATGCATTCGGGCTGCTCTTATGTTCTGCTATCCATTATGCTAGCCGGGGATCCTGCTTCCAGATTAGCTTGACATTGTCCTGCGGTTGAAATTGCATATTTGGTTTGATTCCCTCCCTTCGAGAGGTCTTTCCATCCAGTTGAGAAGTCAGTAAGATTCATTCTAGTTTAATGCTTTGATGTCTCTCACACACACACACACGCCAACACACACACAGTAAATGCTTGTCTACAGCAGAAAAGCCAAGCAGGTGCGTGCACACACACACGATTACACACACACATTGGGTATGGTAAAACCTGCTTTTATCTTAAGGCGGGGATTTGCTTCTAGATTACTCAAGATGCTCCAAGCTCATTTCCCTTTCTTTGTTTTCTCCCCTGCTATTCTTTTCAAGCGCTAAAACTCCCCATTTGGTGTTTTTTTTTTTTTTTTTTAAATGCCTGCTCTGTTTTCACTCCCATCGCTCCTTTAGTTGATCTGCATTCAGACTTCCTTGGTGGAAACCTCCCTCCTTCTACCTTGCTCTTTTTTTTTTTTCCTCCAAATGCTATAAATACCATTGTCCCCTTGCAACATTTGGCACTGTATTGTGTTGCATCGTTCCAGTGCAGCAAAAGCTCCTTTCTAGCAAAGGGGCAACCTTCACCTTTGACCCTGTTATAATGGCACTTTTTCTGCTGACTGTAATGTCAGCTGTAAACACCAAAAGAAATAGCTTTAACCATTTATGCACTTATGTTGTTGTCAGATGAATGAATTGGACTTTCTTTTTTTTTTATAATAAGGAAAAATAACATAATAAAAGGTTCCAAACAGCGAGAAAAGGTTTTTTAAGCTCCTGGACAAAATGCCAGATGGGACCACTGTTTTCGGCAATACTGTATAGCGAACCTTTGCTATTATTATTGGATAAAAACGGAGCTCTGTCATAAATACCAATAAAATAATTCATGCTGTCCAAAAAAAATAAATAAATAAATAAATAGTTTTACACCACAAGATGTTTTCAAAGCACTATTCATGAGAAAAATGAAAATCTTCAGTTTACCTGAGCTCACCCTACTTACCTACACCAGATGGCACCAGCTTGAACATAAAACATGTCAAGTTGCAAAGCATGGCTTAGCAAAAAATATATACAGTATATTAAAAAAAAAAAAGACTAATGTCAACTCGCACATACAAGATGTGGAGATCGATTGGACGAGGAAATCATTGTCTTATAGAGTATGGGTTATTTGAGCATTGCATTTCTAGAACAGTCATAACATATCTAAAATGGCAGAATTCCAGTTGTGCAGCCATGGCTTGAGATTTTTATTTGGGTCGACTTATAATAGATGTATACAAAAAAAAGACATCAAACCTACTGAATGTAAATTTGTACAGAATGAAAACACCTGCAAACCGTTTTTTTTTTCCCCATGTGAAAACTGTTAAAATTATTACACCTAAGAATAAAAAGGTTGAAGAAATGACGTCATTTCAAAAGCACTCACTCTGTAAAGCCATTTAAAGAAGTGCTTTTATCACTGATGTACCCCCTGTGAAATATTTTATATAATAAATATTATATTTAAATATTAAAATTGTTCTGCCATTTTTGCTGCATTTATTAAACTTTGGAACCACATTTGTTGTGGTATCACCAGCTTATTGTAAACATCATCAGTTTGTTTTGTTTTTTTGGCTCATCTGCTGGAAAATTGTGTTACTAATAACAATATGGATCTGTATAAAACAAAGCCAGACAATGATGAGCAATAAGTTGCTTCATGTTCCCAATAATTTGCTCTCAATTTGAAAAGAAAACTGTATCACAGCATCCAAATATAATACATTAGATTTAATGATACTTGCAGAAACCCAGTTAAAATCTCACATCCCCCTGAAGTGTTTTACTCATACCCCAATTTGAGAACCAGTGCTATAAAACAAGACTAATGGTCAATTTTAATGTCTGATGCTTGAAAATGTGTCTCATTTTGAATGTTAAACTCACAGGAAACATTTGTTTTAGGCCTATAGACTAAATGTCTGGTGCGATAAAACTTAAATGTAAAAGATAATAAAAAGGAAATGCAGTACTTAAAAAATATTGATTTTCTATTTCACTGCTTTGTCTCTTTGTGGTTTTGAAAATGTGAAAATTGCATGTACACTACATAGATGCAACCCAATTAATTTTACGCAAACCTATTTTTTACTTCTTTTGTGTGTTTGTACATTCGAAATTGTATTTTTTTTATATGATAACATTATCATTTTTTTTATCATTTTTTTACATTTCTCTTTATTCTACCCATTTTTTATGTATTCTTACAGTAATTGTACTTCATTGCTGTGAAAAATCATTTTTGGTTCGGAATGTAGTATTTCTGGCTTGAAATAACCAAATATGGTTCCTTGCTTTTAAAAGTGCAGGTAGGTGCCTCAAATTCCTCATTCCTCCTTTGAAGCACGTTGTAATACAAAATATCTAAGGATCTTTTTTCTTTTTTGTTCTAATCCTCCTTAAGTAAGCCACATGCTCCCATTTTGTTAGATTAAGCATAAGTCTGCACTGCGCATTATTATAAAAAAAATAAAAAATACAGCAATTGCCCAGGGAAAAGAACATCTCATCGAGGCAGGAAGCGACAGAATGAATGCCCAACATTTAATTACTCCTTCATGTGGCTATAAAAGCCAGGAAATGAGGGGGAGAAGAGCTCGGGTTTGACGAGAGTGGTGAGGGAAAGACATTGAGCGCTGTGTTTCGATCTTTATTTAATAATTGAATAATAATCTCCTTGGAGACCTGACCTAGAACCAGCGAGGAGGAGAAGCTGCAGCAGGCCCAGCGTGACACTCTGCTGCCCCCTTGTGACATTTTAGCAACACGCACACACGCATCACACACACACACACACACGTACATCTCTGATGGAACTTTTCTACTGACTGCATCATGCTCCTAACATACTGTACTGTACAGTATGTTCTTGATTTATAGCAGATATGAGCCATGGTCAGTCATGTGAAGAGAAAGATGGCTTTTGGATGTCAAGATGGAATATATTTCATTTTGTCACCCAAACTAGACACTCACTGGTAGACGTTATCTTCCTGTCAGCCAGTCATTCTTTTCAGACTGATGTATGAGCGTTGGGGTTAGGGGACAACGTGGCGCTAACATGGAGGGGGGAAAAAAACCTCACCGCTGGGCCCTGAGTCCATTCGTTGACAAATGCACACATTTACTTCCACACCTATCTGCTTTGGGTTAATAATAACACAGGATACTGTATGTACTCGAGCTCAGATCTGCATTATGATGTACAAAATGTGTTGTGCCAGTGTTATGCAAATTGTGGCAAAGCGTTTTTTAATTGACTATCAGTATATGACACTACATATTTCTAAACTTTTTTGATTTTTGGGAGGGGAATAAAATTATTAAATTCTTCTTTGCAGTAATATGCTTTATGCATCTTCACTGGTCTAAACGACATTTTGATTACATTTATGGTGTATGAATCAAGCAGCAAAATCCTCCTCTTTACTTGTTTCAACGGGTGGCCATTTTGTTCCTGGTCGTCAACTAAATATGACATCACAAGTTGCTCAGGGTTCAGGTGTTGAGTCAGTCGGATTTGCTCAAGCTGAGCTTTGATTGGTTGTTAGTTGAGCTCCGAGCAATTCTGATGTCATATTTAGTCAACAAAAAGTGGCAAAATGACCTCCGCCTGAGATGGGTATTTAAAAAAAAAAAAAAAACTGAATCTCACTGCTTAATTCATATTCTACAGACACGATATTAATCAAAATGCCATGTTTAGATTAGCAGGATGGCATGTAACAAACTGAATTGAAGAATCTTTTGGGGTTGACTTTCCCTTAAAAACTTAAAAGATTGCTATCAATATAAATAATAATAATAATTTGAAGATTTTACCAAAAACAGAAGAAAATCTGTAACACAATATTCAATCAATCAATCAATCAAATTTTATTTATATTCTTTTGACACGCCTTTATTTCCATTTGCATGACATAATTTTGGGCCTAACAGTACAAACTGTAGTTATAACATACAGCACCTGAAACCAACTACTGGTCACACTTTGGATGACAAAAAGACACCAAGTTAAGTCAACTAAAGGCAAAAAAAGGAATGAAAAAAATTGCTAAATATATACCGTACATATTTACAGCACATATACAATCTGAACGAAGTGACCAAATAGCTTGCTGTCCACTTCAGTGACAGAAAGTGGCGCACACTAGCATTCACGTTAGCATTACCATCTAGCTTCATCGTGTTACTCGTCAGCGTGGGTAAAATCCTTTGATCGCCTAGGAGAGATTCACAATGGGCGGGAATCACCGTCTGGGCCATTACCAGGCATTTAGCTTTGATCCATCTTGTATTATAAATAATCGGTCTTGTATTTGTGAATTGTAAACTGTACCTGCCTACTGCTCATAGACAGTCATATATACTGTCTATATATATATATATATATATATATATATATATATATATATATATATATGGCCACACACAAGATAAATCAATTTGAGTAATTTAATAAACGCTTGTTTAAAAAAGCAGCTGCTAACTACCGATGCGGTGCTTTGTTTGCGCAGTCTGCGTCGCGAGGGCTACACGATGCAGGTGAACGTCAACGACTACCTGGACATCTACTGCCCTCACTACAACGACAGCCAGCGCATGGTGGGCACCAGCGAGCAGTACGTCCTCTACATGGTCAGCTACCACGGCTATCGCAACTGCGACCCCCAGATGGGCTTCAAGAGGTGGGAGTGCAATCGGCCGCACGCCCCCCACGCCCCCATCAAGTTCTCGGAAAAGTTCCAGCGCTACAGCGCCTTCTCGCTGGGCTACGAGTTCCACGTCGGCCAGGAGTACTACTACATCTGTAAGGGTCATTAGCATTAGCATATTTGCATAGTAAGCGTTATCTGTTGGTTTTGGTTCATGTAATTATTGCAATCTGGACGTCAGCGTTTTCTGTGCATTTTTTTATTTATTTATTTTTTTGCAGCCACGCCGACTCATCACCATGGCCGCAGCTGCCTGAGACTACGTGTGTACGTTTGCTGCTCCACAGGTGAGTCTGGCACTTTTTACACCCACAACCAGCATCCATCTGGGATGCTCTGCCCACACGTACTGTCTGTAGACACGCTAACACGTCATCATGCTGCGCTGGGGACACCTGCTGGCTGCACGGCCATTAAAAATGTTGGGGGTTTTTGAGTCAGTATTAAATGGACATTTGAATCATGCAAAATCAAAGATGTATTTGTACGTCTTTAAAAAGTGCAGACATTCAATCTCAAGTGCGTCTTTACAGGATTTTTTTTTTTTATTTTAAGGGTAATGGAGAATCTGAAAATAGATGGCATTGAATGGGTTAATTTCTTGCGTGCAAACAGTGGAGCGCTTAATGTCTTTAGTATTCATTTCATAGTATTTTTGAAAAAGTATCCGAGTGAACTCAAATTTTCTTCTGCTACACAGGATCTGTTTTTATTTTGACTAGCATTTACCATGTATTAGCACATTTGTAAAGAGCAAACAAAAGTTGTTTTTTTTCAGGTTTGGTAAAGTTTAAATTAAAAGATTGCTACCAATTTTTTTGTATACCAGCTATGCAGTGACAAGGTATTCTATTCGATTCTATTCGATTCGATTCTATTCTATTCTATTCAGTTCAAAACCTGAGGTGTGTGCTTGCCCCCCCCCCCCCCCCATTTTTTTATTTTAAAGTACATTTTTGGCAAAGAGGACCAGCCCATTGACCAGTTATTAGTGCACATTTTTCTAGCAAATAAGCTAGAAATAAAACAGATGATCTTACACGATCTAGCTTCTGAAGTAACTGAATAAAATACACTCTGAGATACCACTGTTCTATGTAGAGTAGTATGTCTGAGAATAGTGAGTCCGGCGTATTGGTCATGTGTCTGCTGCATGCGCCCCATGCACGGATCGGCATACTAATTGACAAAGCATGCCTTGGCTTGGTAAGAAGTGTTGTCTTCATTTGGGAAAATATAACAGAGGGTAAATTCATCAAGACAAATTATAGGATATGTAAAGTGTGTCCTAATTTTTTATCATTTGGCAAACTACATGGACTGTGATTCGGAAATGCAATTTGGGAATTACAGAATGCACTCTTTAATGTTGTTGGTCAGGTTTATCATTTGTCAGGCAAGTGACAACAACAACAGACACACACACACACACACACACACACACCTATACACACACTCACGCACACACACGCACAACCTACACACGCACTCAGTGTAAAACAGGTATCGTTTTATTCATGCGCCAACTGAGTTTCCCCTGCAGTGTTTTCTCTCTCTCTCTCTCTCTCTCTCTCTCTCTCTCTCTCTCTCTCTCTCTCTCTCTCTCACACACACACACACACATGGTCCTCTTTTCCATCTGTCTCCCTTCCCTTGTCAGAATCTATTTATTAGTACTTCACGCGGTCAGTGGGTGGTTATGTATATGTTGTCTTAACCTGTCTCACTGGCTCTGACACACAAACTCACTCACTTTGATCCCTGGCCTGTCCAGTCTTTTTAACTTGCCACCCCTGGAATATTAACCTCTCCTCCTGGTGGACTCCATCACCTTTCATCCCCCCTTCTCACAGTGCAGCCGCAGCTCGTCAGTCAGAGCGCCCCTGGCCATTTTGTTAACCCCAATGCTCTTTCCTTTGCTGCTCTCTTGCACGCATCTGTCAAACTCTGTAGTTAGAAGTAATTAAAAACGCTTTGGTCAATAGTTTAACCCTTGCTCCCTTACCCCTTTCTCTCTTAGCTTCTGATGTAGATGACGAGCCAGAACCGACAGAAGCAGACTACACGCTTAGACCGGGCCTAAAAATGGACAATGTCGGTGAGTCATTGTCTTCTTTGCACCTGAGAAAGTGTGGAAAACATCTTTGAGGCACATCTGTAATAAGACACACTCATACTTGTTCACACTGGAATCACATCTTCAGTGCCAAGTGTCATAAAAGAACTTGTCATTCATTCCCATAGGTGGAAATATTTATTAGGCCACAAATTGACAATTAAAAATTTAGCTTACTAAAATTACCAAGCAATAAAAAGATTTGGAGGGAAAACCTGCTTTACAAGACCTTAAAGGGATAGTCCACTTACTTTAAAAATTTTAAAAGTTACCTGAGCCTTAAACATGTGCAAACGTGTTCAAAAATTGTTTTGAAAGCCAATAACTAGACATGAAAAATGAGCTAGCTGTTAAATTAATTATCACTATCAAATTCACCACTCTTCACTTGACCTCTGTTATTTGCTTATCATATTTGTGTGCAGCATAACAGCTAAAATGCTGCTTCATCAGGTTTGCTCAACATTAAATTTGCACAAATTAACTTGGTGTGTAGACCTGTGAGCTTCACTGGTTATATATACTCAATTTAATTGTAAAATCTCTGCTACTCATAACACATGTTTGTTTTTAACTTTGCATTTGAACTCATTCAATTCAAAAGACGTACATATCTTAAACAATTCAGAAATTTAGTTTCCTTTTTAATTTTTCACTTTAACAGATTAATTGTTTTAGGTTCTAAAACACCAAAACAATTGAATAAATTGAGTACAAAAGTACGAAATAACTACATGAATAAAATGGTCACTGAAGTTTAGTCTGATGTATTGATGTAATCAATTACTTTAGGTAATAAAGTACTAAAGGAATGGATTAATCACTACACTTAGGGTTAGGGTTAAACGCAGACTTTTCCCACTTACTGAACTAATGTACCCCATTAGTTTGATTCTGTTGTTTGGGGGACAACGATTCTTTTGCTGGAGGAAGCTCACATACCTGAAGTAGTGTATCGGTAATAGATAAGGGTCCATAGACCATTCTGCTTGTGGCGATTCTGGCCAACTACTTTGGTGAAGTCCATGAGCAGCGGCTGTAGCACAGAACAGATGATAGGAAACTCATAGTTCCCAGAACAACTGTATACTCAATGCTCCTTGTTTTCAGTCTCTTTTGGTCGATGGCGCCGCAGCAGGATTTACTGGCCTCGTTGGCTGCATTGGTTCCGGTCCGTTAAGTCAAGGTTCCGGCTGCTGTTTATTGGTTAGTGTTTGGCATGACGGTAGTGGCGGCTCAGGCTCAGACTGTAGTTTATGCTTAAATCCCCAAAACACAGTTTTTTTCTTTTTTTTTTTTTTTTTTTGGGGGGGGGGGGCTAAGAACTCATATGGCTCTTTTTTTTTCCTTTGATTGACTGTTGAGAGCCCCACAGCAATCTGGTGGGATATACTCCAGCCACCAGAGGCTTGAAGCGGATATATTTTTGAGGCTCAAATATGTTGGAATGTGTAGGCATAAGTTGCTAGATGTCGTGGGATTTGATTGACAGTTGAGCGAGGCGTGGCTTCTGTGCATTCAGAGGACACCTCCACAGTGTTTGTTGAATTTGAAACCCCCTTTAATGAGATGGACTTTTTTAGGGCCAACACCGATACCAATTACAAGTAGTCAATACAAACTCCTCCTCCGTCTGACATGGCAGCCTCAGGAGGAGTGCCACCCCCCATGTTGAAATGGAAAATGTAATTAGTTTTTAATTAAAAACGGTCTAAATCATAATAAAAATCTAAATCACATAATGTCACTTGAAGAAAAACTTTTTTTTTTACTCGATGAAGCAATTTCTATTATTGAAGCGCGCAGATTGATGTGGAATACTTTAGAATCATGCAATACAATAGAATGATTTTGAATTATATGGAATGATATCAAACAATATGGAATCATGTAGAAAGACATTGAATGATATGGAATTATGAAAAATCTGAATTTTTGGCAAAATAGTGCAAAATAAAAAAAATATAATAAGAATAATAGCAATATAGTAAAATAATGTGTGAATACTTAAGCATTTATGCAATTAACCATTTCTATTAAAATGGTCTTATCTTTGTTTTATTTTCAAATAAAAACAAAAGATCCAACGTTTTAAATGAATAGCAGACTGAGGTAACAGTTTTAAACAAGGAGGCCAAGAAATTGTTTCTATTGAACGTCAAAACACGTATCGGCTCAAATCGGCACCATGCGTTCATTCTTAAACGCTTGTAAATGAGAATTATTTGGTTGCAAAGTTCACACTAGAGACTAGGAATCAACACAGGAGTTAACTTGACTAAAAAAAAAAGGCATGTTATTTGTAAAAAAAAAGCCAAATGTGCCTTTTCTAGACTGGGTTATGTCTACCTAACACTCTTTGCAAGGAATAAAAGAAAATAATTGATAGTGACCTCCAAGCTAGACGTTGGACACCGATGTCACACCGAGTGTTTGTGCATATGACAAACATGATGAGTCAATTGGAGACTTTTGGCCCTGACTTTATTGCATTTTGAAATAAATAAATGTACATCTAGACAGAAGGTGGATTTCTTCCACTAAATTACAACATATTGGCAAGCTTTATGCTGCGCAGGATTATACAGCATTTGATACCACAGGAATGATTCTAAATCTGTCATCGGTGATTTAACGTTGGCAAGCGAGCAGGTAGTAAATCGATAAGTGACAGACACAATTAAACGTCTCGGCCAATGGCGCGCTCGCTCGCTTTACAGCAACAAAAGCAACAACAATGTGCAGCCGGCCCGGCTGGAGTTATGCAAGCAGCCACGTGGGCATCAATCCTCATCCTGTCAGGCGTTTGCACTCTTCCGTGGCAGCTTGTAAAATATGCTCGCCATTCATCAGTTTATGTGCGTTTGCCTCGTAAATCAGTCTGTTCTCAAAAGTGTCACGAGAAAAGTCATCACTGTTGTGGCAAATGACTGCAGGTCATATGAACTTGCTGTCCTGTCCTCGTCTTCTTCCCGCCTTCGCCCATCTCTTTGCGCAACCTCCAAACTATAAAATTTACTTTTTTATTAACATGAATGTATGTAGGACAAAGTATTGTTTTCAGTAATCAAATAATCTGTCAATTCTTGTTCTGATTAATCAATGCATCAAATAAAAACAAGCACATTTTCATTTGCATCCCTCTACTCAAAAACTAGACATTAGGTCAAATACACAAACATACATTAGCTACGATCCGATGATTGGTTTGGTTCATATGATTGTTATACGTAATTTTACATATTAAACATAATTTAACTGAAGTAGCATGATGATTCTTTGCACGCCCATAAATTGAGACTGAATTAATATATAATTGAACCAAAAATCGTTTTAAGTCTAAAACTAGATTCTGAATCGAATCTGAGACACCGAATCGAATTGTGAGACAGTCAAAGATTTTTATTGTTGAAAAGCTGAGATGTTGAGCATTTACAGGGCAGACGGAAAATATGTTAACTCATTCATTGCCTGTCCTATTTGAATGGATCGTTTGATATTTGTATTGCCGTGTATCTTGAAATTAACATATACAATTCTGTACAATTCTGTATAGTGAATAGCAGGTGTGGTTGATACCACTTTGTTTCAGACCAATACCAGTACAAGCTGTCAACTCTTGTAGTCACCAATACCGTTACCAAGTACAGACACCACTTATACTTTTGATATACAAAAATTCCACCCAAAACAGTCATGAACTTCATGGCAACTTTCTCTTCTTCTAATTTGTCATTTCTACTTAAAACTACTCCAAGAGAGTGGCTGATCCTAGTATCGAGTGCCACCGAAACTTGTCATCAGTAATTGTTCATCCCTTATGAATAACAACTCTTTTGGTGTGAGAGTGATGAGCGAGTATTGCAGACCAAAAAAAAACCCCCACAAACAAGTACGTAAACAAACTTGACAAGCGAAGGCGTCTCCTCCACTGACATCCAATTACGCTTGTCGCGCCACATTTTTAATTACTGTTATTCACCTTTCACGCCGAGGACACCAGCCGGTTCCAAATCAGCCTGCTCGTTGTCACTCTTTCCATTTCACTCCTCTGCATACGACACTTCTGCGATTAGATTTCATCTGGAGCGAGGTGGCGCGAGCAATTCCCCGAGCAGCATGACGATGCTCATGTAACCGTCACCACCGATCAGATTTCAGCTTGTGACCAGCAGCTTCAGCCATTAGAGGAGAAATCAGAAGCTTTTTCTTTAATGGGCTTTATTATGGCAGCAATTATCGCTGACGACGTGTCGGACGACCTCTTCCAGGAACATCGGGAGGGATGTTGCTGATGAGAATTGTAACGTTAGTCACTCGGCCGCTTTTAGCATCGGTGGGAGGTCGCTTACTGATCCGAGCGCCTTTTTATTTTTAACTACAATTGCACTGTCTCGAACGTTGACATCTTGCACTCTGAAAGAGATTTTACATTCTCAACTGTCTAACGAATGAACTCACATAATTGAAAACGCCTTAGATGGGCCAATGCATAGCGATTGCCATGTAGTAATGCTTAAACAATGGATATTTGAACACAAATGGTGCTTCAACACATGTAGACAGACAGTATACTAATACTCACACACATTATTATGATTATTCGCTATGAAAATCTTTGTGAGTATTCTAGTTCTTTATTTAATCACTTTTTTTTGTTTTCCTGACTGTATTGTACTGCCCCCCGGTGTCGAACTCACTTGAAGGAGTCACAGTGAATGGGTTAAATTTATATTTAAAATATTATTTTTTAATTCCACTTAATTATTTTATTATTACATGATTTTTTTCGTTAAATAATATAGTGTTAATTTCGCCATTCAATTTATTTATTATTTATTTGGTGGAAAGGCTGTTACTGTGGTTAGAAAAGTGGTTAGCGCACTTATATTTAATCTGCCAATTAATCGGTAGGACCTTAAAATCTTGCACGGACTTGAACTGTGTCAGCAACTTTTAACGGTGCTCGATATGAAATGAACTGTACTCATGGACTGGTGTTCATATGAATAATTAAGTCATATTGAGAAAATAATGCTTAGGGCTACATGTGTTCTGGTTGAAATGATGATGAAAAGGATGTGATAATGAACTGAATCACTGAGTTCATCAAATTACCTGACCAAAAATAACAGCTGCTGTCTGGAATCGTCCCGTCTGACTTTTCAAGAGATATTCACTGGGACGGAAAGCGTTTCTAGTCCATGTTGAGACTTGAATTACCAATCTCATACCCACCCCATCGGGGCAGTTTCCTCAGACTATAACACTATGGCATAAATATTTATTGTGGCTTCTCACAAGCTCGGTGATGGCAAAAGTTCAGCATTGTTAAGTTTAGCCCGTGCTCTTCTCGATTCAAACGGTGGAGCCTTGTTTGCTAACTCACTCGAATGCCCGAGGACACCTTTTCCCGACACCTGGATATGACCTCAAAGAAGATTTGTGCAGTCAAAACAGCTTTTCATCTATTTTCACTGCCCTGTTGGATCCTATTACATAACATTGTACTGGTTGACGCCTTCAAAAGATCGCTTTTAATATACTGTTTTGTAAAAGTCCTTACCTGTAAAAATGAATCTTCAGATATTCGTGTATATGCCTATATAGACTATTGAGATTTATTTAAATTTATTATAGCAATATAAAGAATTTAAACCTGGTCTTCTTACTTCTTGTGGCAGCTAACTAAGCAACCAAACTTAAACAAGACAGACAAAGATGAACATTTATGCAGTTTTAATGTAAAAAGTTGCCTGATGGCTCATTGGACTTATAAAAACAATTGGACACTTTGCAAAGCCAAGTCCAAACATTATATATATATATATATATATATATATATATATATATATATATATATATATATATATATATATATATATATATATATTGTATTTTGGAGCTTCACTCCAAAAAAAAACCCCAAAAGACCAACATATTTCAAACATATTTCAAAACTCCTTTCACGAAATGTAATGTGAGCTTCCTTGATACAAGCGTGACGGCGGCGCCTTCGCTGTCTGAGCGCCTTAAACATAATTTACCTGTTTTCTACATGTCATGCCACCCTCGTGTGAGCCACTAATTATCTGCTTATATTTCACATTTGCACGTGAGGTGTGCATAGCTGCGTGCGCTCGTGTGTGTATGTGTGAACCAGTTGTGTAAGGCGCTTGTTTATGTCTTTAAAAATACATTCATCATCTTGTCAACCTCTCGCTGGTTTTTGTTTGATTTTTCAAAAGAACAGAGTGGCCAGGTCAGCTGTGATGAGGTCAAAAAAGAAGTAAAATGTGTATGTTAAATAGGTATAATAGTTTAATTATATTATAAGAACTGTTGCTTAGAATATTTGTCAGCTTTATTACTGCAGGGCTCAGGATTACTTAAACGCCCTTTGAGCCAGATTAAAGTGGAGATCTGGCCGTATATGGCCCGCAGGCCATACTTTGCAAATACCTCATGAGACGGATCCTCCAGACATGCAGCTAAAATCGTGTGTCGGCCTGCCATTCCAGCAGTCTGCTGTCTGTGTGAGCCACTGACCAGCTGCCAGACTCAAATTTTCCTTTTGAATCCGAGCGCCATCAAACATGAATAACAAAACGTCTTCTCGCCCGTCTCCTTTGTCGGCTTACCCATAAGGTGTGTCTGACCACGTGTCACGAAGAACAACGAGACAAAGGTTTGTGAGCGGCGCAAATTTCGATGACATCAGCAGGTGTGTGTTTTTGAGTGTATGTTTGTGTGTGTGTCTGGAAGGGAGTGTGTCACTGCAGAACAATCGGAGCTCTCTAATAACAGCTCACACGAGCTGCGTGTGTCACTCAGTCACCTGTCTGTTTTATTTCCACACATTATCGGACACTTTATTAGGTACACCTGAACAATTAGTTGGTAATATTTTGCTACTATTTTGTGACCACATAGAATTTTTCTACACCAGATAACTTGAAAAACATACACTTGTAATGATAATTTTGAATCTGAACATATTAATTCAACCTATTTAGCAGAAAAAATGTCATATATCTCAAGCCCTTCTTTTGCCTTTGTTGCTTTTTCATGTTTTTAATCCTTATTAGATGAATGTTAATAACCAAAAACATACAGTGATATAATGCAGATCTTAAACTGTTTGCTTTGTAATACAAGTAACAGTACTCGTATAGTCATTCAGACACTCCATAATTGTTTTTTGCAGAGTATAAAAAATATATATTTTTGTCTGTGTGTGTTGCTGCACCAGTCATGTTCAAAAATCCATGACTTAAAGCATCACCCCACCAGCAGATCCATACTAGTTACTAGCCCATCTATGGTGTTTCCCATTATGTGTTCAAATTGAGATAGCAGATTTACAATTTAAATGATGTGGTTGTTTTAAAGGGATTGTTCTCTTATTCAGCCATTTTCAGCAGTGAACAGCAATTATGTGTTTAATTAACTTGATGACTAAATTATTTCACAGTTAATGTCTTCAAAAACATATTTTTCCACTTGCGGCCAGTTG
This sequence comes from Hippichthys cyanospilos, assembly GCF_059441005.1. NCBI lineage: Eukaryota > Metazoa > Chordata > Actinopteri > Syngnathiformes > Syngnathidae > Hippichthys > Hippichthys cyanospilos. Next base: position 435,471 of record NC_142371.1, on the reverse strand, counting down.
AAAATGACATCACGTGTCCTCAAAACTTAGGGTACACCCATTCACACCTCAGCTTGCGGATGTCACATGACCAAACTCAAAATCAGGTAAGTTGTGACCGTTTTTACTGCTGAAAATGGCTAAATAACTGTTATATATATATATAAATATATATATATATATATATATATATATATATATATATATATATATATATATATATATATATATATATATATATATATATATATATATATATATATATATGGCCACACACAAGATATTACGCAAAAATAACTAAGTTGAACCTGCACCTTGTTAAGTCATATCGCCCTGTGGACCGTCCAGATATCAGCATAGCCTTCAGCTAGACACCTGTGTATGTAATTGCTGGCGGCTACAGACATAAAGACAACATGCAGCTAATGTTTAGGTTACTAATAACATCTAGTCCAGACAGGAGGAGCAGTTTCACAATAATAACTCAACAACAACATTGACCTAATTTCAAAGTCTAATAACAAGCACCGAGCTTCATATTTTCTTTCAATTGCATTTCACGTTACGACATTAAATTGGGTCATCGAGTTAGTGAATTCCCCAACTACACAGACTAGATTGGCCTAGTTTGTTGCACAATTTGGTAACATTAAAAGGATTCCTCAAATCCAATCATGACTATTAAACAAATAAATAAAAATGTGCTCTAGTCCTTGAACGTAGAATAACAGGCCTTCCTGCCCCTCCCAACAATGTACAAGCAACAGACTCAAAAATTCTATGAAAAACTATATTAAAATTCCAAAACAATTAGGCCAGGCCCAGTAATATATAAAAAGTGGTTAGCACGTCTGCGTTCAGTTCAGTGTCCTGGGTTCAAATCCAGCTGACTCCGGCCTTCCTGTGTGAAGTTTGCATGTTCTCTCAGAGCCCGCGTGGGTTCTCTCCAGAGTCTCCAGCTGCCTCCCACTCTCCAAAAACATGCATGCTTGGTAAATTGGACTCTCTGGACTGTCCTTAGGTGTGAGTAGATGCGTGAATATTTATGTCTGCGTGTTCCTCACGAACAAGAGACCTCACACACCATGTCCTCACGATGCAACAAAAATGTGCGCGCGTGTGTACATGCGTGCATGTGTCTGTGTGTTTTCTCTATTCTCCCCACAAATTCCATTTTCCTCTCTTATCTTCTCCAGATGAATTTGACCCCTCTGTCCCCAAACTGGAGAAGAGCGTGAGCGGTAGCAGCCCGTCCCGGGACCGCCTCCTGCTTACCATCACCATGCTGCTGTTAGTCGCGCTCTTTGTCTCCTAGCAACGGCCATCGCATCAGCGTCACCATGCCAACGAGCCTTTGAAGGGTGGCCGGTACAGCGGCGGGCAGGACAGTGAAGATGCAGTCTGTGTATGTGTGTCGTCTCTTGATGTGTGTGAGTGTGTGCGTGCGCGCGTGCGTGAGTGTGTATGTGTTGATTCATGCACGCCACAGAAAGCATTTATAAAAGTGGCAACATCAGACTGAAATTATTAAATAATTGTAAAAAGAAAAAAAATGCATCAGTAAATCCACCCACACATTTGATTGGCTGGTTCACTTCCTGTTGTGTCGTTGCCATAGTTACGCAACGGGCCGAATTGAACTCAAATGAACTGAATCAAATGGATTTTTCCTGGATCTTGATGGAAACATTGTAGAGTTGAAGACATTTTCTTTTTTATTTGCAAGGAAAAGATAGTTCACGAACGCAACGTGGGACTTCGGAAGTTTTTTTTTTTTTTTTTCATCATATCCACATGCAGTCAAGTGGGGGGGTTCATAAAAGCATTTAAATATTCGAGGTTAACAAAGCACACGCAAGCGAGCATCCCTGCATGTGAACACTCAGCACGACCAAGGAGGAATTAAGGAGTGTGTTGGCCCTACCACATCTCAGTCTGTGGCCAGTTTGTGTTGTATGTGTGTGTGGGTGTGTGAACACATGCTAACATCCCGGCAGCACATCCACACACTTAACATCATTTAAATGCAAAAATAAATTAGGGAAAAAAATGCAACGTGAAGGTGAGGAGGTTATGACCAGCCAAAAGCGCCAACCACTTCTTCTACGAAAACAACTACAAGGAGAGCGTTCCCATGGCAACTAGCACCTTATTTCACCATGGTTACCAATACCCCCCCAACCAATCAATATGGACTCTAGTTGGGACGCCCCGACAGACTCTCTCGTTTACCCCTTTCACAATGCGGCGACATGTGGGGCGTTCGAGCGTGCGTGTAAATGTCAAAACCGGACAGTGAATGAACATTTAAATGTGTTGAAATGTCATGACAGTGAGTTTTTTTTCTACAAACTTGAAACTCAATGTCCTTCAGTGTAGCTTTTGTTTATTTTTTATTATTATTATTGCATTTCTGTGATGTGTCTTTGTTAATGGTGATGGAATTCGATGGAGCCATATGTCAACTTGGGCTGCACGCAGACCGGTTAGCAAATCTTGAGGGTGGGAGTGTTTTGCAGAAATTTTGTTTTCATCCAACTGGTTCTTCGACTTAAAGTTAAGCTTGAAGCGTCTTCGCACATGTTGCTGCATCTTGGGAACATAGTGGAACCTCAGAAGTTAAACATGATGTTGTTGCTGCCATGCTGTTTGACATGAGAAGCTCGTGCACACAGTGAAAGTCTCGAGACTAATTTTTTTTTAAGTAACATCAACTTTCCTCTCTAAAAACTGGTACTCTTTCGTGGTGACATAATAAAAAAAAAGCCAAAGAAAAAAACTATTCAATTTTTTGGACTCACCATAAATTTCTTTCAAGCCAGACCTAATTATATGTCGCACACACAAAAAGTTGAACATATTTATATGTTTAGAAAGAGCTGCTCCAACATATCTCTTAACATTGACACACTCTGATTGTTAAAATACTGCACCAACACAACAGTAGCATGCCTGTTTGAAAGCCTACCAGAAGTTATTGAAGATTACAATTCTGTAGTAGCACAGTGGAACAAAATGAAAAACAAATGTCTTATTTTTCGTGTAAATCGGAACCAATTCAATGACATTCAAGATGATACAGTTTTCAATTTGTTTATTCTTACACCATTATGTGATTAAAAACCTTAAAAATAAGATTTCCATGGCACCATCTGAATTTAGTTGTCAATTTCATAGCTAACTTTCGAGTCGAAGCTAAGGAAAAACAACGAGAGGGTCTTGAATTTGTCCCCTGTTCTTCAGAGGTTTCATTGTGTTCCCTCTGACAGTTTCAGTGAAACATTATTGATCGAGTGACACAGGCTAGAGCTTATAAGTGTGGATTTTTTTTTTTTTTGCATTGTAGTCTGCTTTCAAGAGAATGTGGCCTTTGAAATCACTTATATATACCGGGTACACACACACACACACACACACACACACACACACACATATATATATATATATAATATATATACACATGCACATTTTTTTCAGTTTTATTCTCGACCAAGATTGTTAATCCGATTATATGGACTCTATTAGAGCACAATGCAATGTGCGATGCAGCCCATGTGTATATATGGCTATGAGGGTAGGGTTGAGGGTTAAAGGGTCAATCATCCTTGCACTTAAGAATTAGGACACATAAGAACGTACGTGTGCGTGTGAGCGAGTGAAAGTGTCCGCGACGTTGTCTGGCGACGCATCAGAAGCATTTACTAGTGTTGGAAACAACAGTTACAATCATGTTTACCTTTGGAATGGAATGACTTTAAATGTAAAGCGAAGAAGCAAACAAACAAAGCATAGCAGAGGTTCTTCTAACCGTGAGCGTGATAACAAAATAATACAAATCCTACTTTTAACAAGATGTGCTTCCGCCTCTTATTTGTTTCAACAAACACATCAACGCAATCTGGTTTTGTCTTTGAGGATGTGACAAAATGGAGCGGTAATCCAATCTAGGAGGACAGCTGGAGATGTTGCAGCAGAGCGTGTGCGTGCTGTGTGGATAATGTTGTCAGATTGATTTTTTTTTTCCCATATCAAGGTAGAAACTTTCCCTTGCCAGTAATGCCTTTACACGCTCGGATTAATCCATGGATAACATCTTCTGTCACCAACTCGGCACGTGAGTGATTGCAAATGTAGGCGGCCATGTTTGTGCAGCAGGTTGAAGGTAGGTAAGAGTGGTCGACACTTGAACGCAACTTGTGTTTCTACTGTTACAGTTTGTCATCCACAAATAAACAGCCTTTAAAATCAAACAACAGGTGGTGGTGCATAGGGCCTAATGGTCTCGTCTACATGAAGGCGGGGTTCTTGCAAACTATCAGTAAATGTCTGGGTTTTGGCCTATTTGGTAAATGTGGCCGTTTTTTGTTTTGTTTTTTTCATCAAGATCGAATGTTTCAAAACCTTCGGCCAAAGTGGAAATTTGCCCAAACCTCCGGTTTCGTGGTTGCATGTAACCCGCTCCGATTGATATTTGCGTCATCGCGCTACTCTTTTTTTTTTTTCCACCAAAAACGCGGATACCGGTGACGTCAGAAGCAGAAGTTCTTTCTGATTGGATATAATTCGTGTCATTACTGCTGCCTAGCGATTTGGCATACTTGCACACGAATTTAAAACCGTACTATGCGGTTTCATATAGACTCGACTTTTTTTTTTATAAACAACGACGAGGAGGGAAACTATGCAGATTTAAATAAGCCGGAAAACATGTTGACAAGGCCTCACTAAATAAGTTTGCATATGTAAAACTGTCATAAAGTTGATGCTTTGCAACCCAGGCCCACTCAGGATAATACAAGGTAAGCAATATGTTTTCTGTAATCATACATGTTTTCTATTGCCGACCAAAATGCCAATTTTATGCTTTAAATGCTAGGCCTAGTTTAATTTTCTAGTGTCAGATGTAGTAAACAATCTGAAACAGAATTGACTTTGCCAAACATTAGCCTCAAGGCTACAGCGGTTAGCATGGCAGGAGTTAGTCCTAATTAGTGGTTAATGATGAGATGAAAGTTCTCCCTCCCACTTGTATTGTCGTCGGCAATCACTGCAAAATAACTTTTACATGTTGGCTGTCAATCAAATGTCTCCATCCAAACTGATAGAAAACATCGTGCTGAATTCTGACAAGGCGGCGTTGGTCATCATATTCACAAGAGTGTGGGAAAACTATCTCAATAGGCATATTGAGTTTTAGAGAGCTTCAAGTTGCTTTTTTAATATTGCTGTCATATTCACTCCTATTCATCCGCTATTGTGTCAGCTTGATGTAACTTGTGTTCGCTTTCAAATCACACGGCATTGATTGATTCGAAGCAAGAAGAAAATGACACATGAATACTGCTGATGTTATGCAGTCAGTTTTAACGATTCTCTGTCAACCAGTGAACAGACCCAGCAGCCACATGTCTATGGAGGACCGAACGTGGCAAGAAATAAAAGTGTTTTATATATATATATATATATATATATATATATATATATATATATATATATATATATATATATATATATATATATATAGCCATGTGCACGTTGTTACTAAACCAAGTGGTATATGGGATGTGCACTCCTTGTGTCAACCTTTATGTCGACGCAGCTGGTTGCAAAGGAAGCCAGACAATGCTTCAAAATAAAATGTACATTAAGTAATGTATGAAATGAATGGCATTAGTATGCTTTTATTTTGAAGTTACTCCAAGAAGCAAGGTATCGACCATGATCTAGTTGGCACCAACTTTATCATCTTTACCTCATGGCATGAGTAGCATTCGATGTAAACAAAGTTTTTTTTTTGTTTTTTTTTTTTTTTTTTCTCGATTGACATACAGTACTTCTTTTTGGTGCAATCTAAACAAACACCCCGGACAAAGTTGTCAAAAATGTTTGGAAGCGGTCAAGTTTTGCTCAATAAAAGAGTAGATGGATGATGATTAATATTTTGATGTAAAAAAAAAAAGATGAGTGCAATAGACGCACATTGATTTGAAACTATGCGTCCCCGTTAAAAACGATGCGTCTAGGACGCAGGGACGCATGCAAAAAAGAGCACTGATCAACATTAAAGTAATAGTGACTGACCTAACAGTAATGCCGTTAAAAATTATGTCATAATATTGAATTTTGTGTGTCTTTTTGGTGAGTCAGTGTTTTTCTGATTTCCCACTCCTTATAGGAGCAGACACGCAAGCACAGTAGCAGGACAGAAGATAAACAGGATGAATGATGCACCTTCTCAGACTCTTTGCCTAATGAAGCTTTAGAGGAAAATTCACTGGCAGACATAAGACGTGACTCATATCATTTAGACCCATTACCTTTTAATTCAGGTAATGTTCCACCAAAAAAAAAAAAGTAGAAAAGTGCCTCAAGGAGAGACGGTGTAGTAATGATGACTAATGGCTGACAAGTGTGATTTGTAAGAGGGAGGGAAAAAGAGCATTGAGGCATTTGATTTAGTCAGACGTGACAATGTTCAGCCTTCGCGATGTTTTTGCCTTTTATTTTTCCCATTTTTGTTCACTTAACAGTCTTCATCGCGTCCTCATTTATTTGCTTGCCATATGTAAAAAAGCAAGTTAGTGCTTTTGCATTGAGAATCAGAATGATGCTATTGAGATGATGAGTTTAAAATAAGCTTTTTTTTTTTATTATTCGTTTTATAAGGTTGGCAACAAATAGCTTATCAGAGTATTTGATTCTGCAAATAAAACCCAAAATGCCAAATTAGGTTTATCCTATTAATGTCCATTATTTTTATATCTGGGCTGCTTTAGAGGTGAATTTCAAATCTTGAGAATATTAGGTTCAATATACCTCAAAAAGCCTAAACATCGAATTCTGATTAATAATGTGCTCATGGAATATGAAATAAACAGTAAAATCCTTTTTGTTTTCTTTTTCTCAAGGCAGCCATTTTATCAGCTGCTGTAAGCTCCAATGGCTCACTTGTTTTCAGGATTTGGCAGTTCTTTGCGAAGGAGAAATATTGACTGTTGTCATGTAGGCTAAGCAGCAGGTGAAGTAATCACAATTAAAGAAATCTTGGCTGAATTTGACATGCCTGAATGCATTTGAATGCACAGTTGAATAAGGCACAATGTACATTTGAATGTGCATTGTGCCTTATTTTACATTGGCGGAGTAATTAACCTTTTTTTTTACTTGTTCTTTTACTGAAGGACTCGTACGAATAATACGAAGTGCAAGAGAAAAAATATAACCACGTTAAGGTCTTATGTGATGTTATATGTTATGTTATACATTGTCTAGATTTTTAATAATTTAAATAGTCTTGCATTGTTTTTTGTTTTTTTTGTTTTTTTGGGGGGGGGGTATCTTACATTTTTTTTCTTTTGTTCCTTACAGGCTAGTTTGCTTTTTTCAGTCTGTGTTTCATCTGTTATCTGCATGAACAGTCTCTGTGTGGGTTCTGTTCATGAAGTGTTCGAGGGCAGTTGGTAATATAGACGTATACACACAATCATTCACATTCGTTCCCTTTTGAACAATTTAGTCTTAAGTAAACCTAACCAAGATATTTAACAAAACTTGGAGAGAGCTAAGAAATGTAAAAATGATATACATTTGTGGTTATATCATGTCTTTTCCTTTTTTCCTTAACTGCAGTACAGTTTGTCATCACTGGGTGTCACTGTAAAGCTCTTAGAGATGCCTCAGTTGGCGCCTTTGTCATCTTCATGAGAAGGAGCAAATCCGATAAAATCACAATGGCCATTGTGTAACTAGAGTCATTGGGATTAAACGGACAGAATTGCTTTATCGAGTTATGATATAACCGTGTTTGTGTGTGTGAGAGTGCTGAGTTCATGGACAGGGAAGGCGACAATGTGTGGCTGAAGGCCAAGTAGAGATGTACAGACACACACACACACACACACACGCACACACACACGCACACACACGCACACACATAGACACAGCACTGACAACAAGAAATAAATGCAAAACCAATTGATTTGAATTGTCTGTGACAAGTCAAGGTCAGAGGAAAATTCACTTTCAATCCATATTCCGTGTGCTGCATTGTTGTTTGCATCCACATATGGTCTGAATAAGCATGTAAAGTGAATATGTCTACACACGCTTGTTCAAACGTCAGATTTTTGTGATATAAACAACTTTTTCCACCATTAATGTGACCTATGATCTCTACAACTATCATGAGAGGAAGCAAACAAAAGTAATGTGATTGCACAAGTTTTCACACCCAATTATACTATTACTGTTCTCGAGCTGTGACTGATTAACCACCCAATCACGTTCAAGTCAGCACATAAATAAAGTTCATATGCTATAGCACAGTGGTTCTCAAATGGAGGTACTAGTGCCCCTGGGGGTACTTGAAGGAACTTCAGTGGGTACTCGAGATTTTGCATAAAACAAACAAGCAAACATGCAAAAATTGTTTCAAGTTAATTATCAATGAATTAGTTGTTTCAGGGAAATATAAGTTCATTAAAACAAATTTATGTTCAGAAAGTTATTCAATTTAATTATTATAAAAAGACAGAGTCTCAGGTGCCACCTCTCGTTACCTGTCATGGTAATGATTTATTTTTGTGAACAGATCTCTTAAGTTGAATATTTTTCTGTGGACAAATATTTATTAATAATAAAATCATTTGTTTTGACAACAGAACTCTTCTATGATTCAAAAGAGGACACATTATGTTGATTTTTTTTTTTTTTTTTTAGTGGAGTTTACAATGTTCTAAAGTTTATTAAATCAGACACTGATGACATGTTTTTAGTCTTTTTTTTGCTTTGCATTGATGAGGTTCATTCAATGCCACGGATGTATTTTCACGATTAATTATTTATTTATTTATTTTTTTAAGATTCCGAGCATTAAATCCTATATACAATACTGAAGTATTGAATCGATACTGAAGTACTTTAAGCACATTAATTTCCAGATACTTATAAGTATTAACTCGATACCTAAGTATCTGGGATTGAATGTCTTGAATTAAACTCTTTCCAAAAAAAAACGTGATAATTCGTACTTGGAATTGAATGAGTTAAGGGGTACTTGGCTAAAAAGATATTTCACAGGGGTACACCACTGAAAAAAGGTTGAGAACCACTGCTCTAGCAGACACTCCTAAATAATTTTGTGGCCCCACAAGCTCCACCTTATGGAGCAGGGGTCCCCAGTTTGGCAACAACTTGGCAGCCATGTTTTGCCAGCATACAGATGGCTGCCTTGACAGCAGGGAGGGAAAGCCCTCACGTTCCATATTTAATCATTTCATGTTATCCACGTGGTGCCACCTTTTGATTCAAACACCTCTGCGTCCTCGTTAGCATCAGGTGTCACATGGCGTGCGTCAGTCACACCATGTGCTTCATGCCCTGGGCCCCGTGCGTTAAGCGTGTGCTTTGCTTGTGTCATCCCCTCTTAAAAATGGATACTGAAGCAGAGGGTGCTTCAATGACAAGTTGCGACCAGAAATTACAGTGCTGTTTGCCCCCCTTCCTGATTTGTGTTCTTTTTTGCATATTTATCACTCTTAAAGGTATCATTTCATTAAACCTGTATTAATATCACATTGAGATGACCCTAAGATATATAAAAACCCGTTTGTAAATGTTGATTTTATTTACCAAGGGAAAAACTATACAAAGCTATCTCATGAACCAAATAGCGAGTCGTTCCAGATTTGGCAACAATAGCTGAAATCAAACGTCTGTAATAATTTGTGATGGGTCTTTCACACTTTGGAGAAACTTGAGACCACTCTTCCTTGCAGAGTTGTTTCAACTTTGCACTATCGGGGGGTTTCTCAAATGAACTGCCCGTTTAAGGTCATACGACAGCATCTCAATTGGATTTAGATCCCGACTTTGACTTGGCCACCCCAGAAACTTTCTTTCATTCTTTATGAGCCATTCTAAAGTGGACTTGCTGGTGTGTTTTGAATTGTCCTGCTGCGTGATCCAGGAGTGCTTTAGTTTGAGGACGTAAGCTGATTATCGGACTTTTTCCTTCAAGTTCTTCTGGTAAAAAAAACTGAATTCACTATTCAACCAGTCACAGCAAGTTGTCCTGGTCCTGAGGAAGCAAAGCAGCCCCAGACCATCACGCTACTAACACTTTCAGTATTCTTTTTGTCATGTGGTGTCATTTTATGTGATGTAATGGGCTGCATGTCTTCCAAAAAGTTATATTTTTGACATCAGTCCAGAGGTTTTCTCCATCAAGTAACTTTTGGGCAAATGTAAGATGAGCGATTGTGTTCTTTTGTGACAGTAGTGGTCTGTGCTTGGGAACCCTCTCATGCCATTTTTGGCCACTGTCTTTCTTATAGTGGAGTTGTGAAACACTGATGTTAACAGACACACTCTTGGAGTAATCTCCATTGTTTGATCACTCCCTGGGAAGGTTTGCCACTGTTCCCAGTTTCCTCCATGTGTGGATTATTTCTCCGACTGTGGTTCACTGGTGCCCCGCAGACTTGGAAATGATTTTGTAACCTTCTCCAGAATGATGGATTTCACTCTCATCTTCTGGAATTTCTTTGAATCGTGTCATGATGCATTTGTTCTTGGGATTTTGTAGCTTACTTCACTTTGTTTAACAGATTTATTGGGAGAACTCAGCTTTGGGTCTAGCTTTTCCAAAACCGTGGTTAGTCACAGTTGCTTTATGATGTAACAAGGGGCAATAACCTTTTCACACAGGTTCAGATTGGTTTGCACCCCTTCCCCCGGAAAACAAAATCCTCATTTATAAATTGCATTTTATAGATTTTGGGTGGTCTCAGTGTGGTGTGAATATTGGTTTGATGAAATGAAACCTTTGAGTGATACACATGCAAAAAAACAAGGAAATAAGGAAGATTCACAGGTGTGTCAAGTCAATTATATATTTAAACCTAAAAACGTAATTTCTTAACAAATCAAAGAATAATCAAAAGTGTTGCTACTTATTATTTCTGAACTGACAAACACAAGTCAGGAGTACAGAGTCAAACACTTCCCATGTGTTGGAAAAGACCCACACAATAGGCTACAGGCATACATTTTCTTGGCAAAATAGACTGACTGGCACGAAATGCCTAAAAGTAGAAAGTCAAATCTTTTGGTGCTGCTCCACTGCAGGATTGTTGAGCCTTGGCAGAGGTTATACAATTTTTGTGTAATAACCTTCAGCGTGATTAAACACCTTTTGTTAAGCGCTTTGAATATAATCGGGAAATCAAAGACTGTTGAATGTGCACTGAGAAGAGCTCCACTTTTTCAATAACTGTCTGCATGGTTTCAACATCTTCAAACACTCCCCAGATTTGATGAGTGTGTGATTATGTCTTGATTTATTTCATGGTAAGCATCCCGCCTGCAACCTAATATACCTAACTTAGTAAGTTTAAAAACAAAAGGCATCTTTTGAACCAAAATGGCAGACTTCTTTTTCAGTTTTGGCGTTGGGCCCTTGACATTTCTGTATGCGAATCACAGATTTATTATCTTTTTTTTTTTGCTGGATTAAGTAATGTTTGAAAGCTCCTCTATTATAGGTGTAATTCTATTTTTGACCTCTAAATAAAGGTACACAAATTACTCTGAAGTGGTGCAATTTGAAAGAAGATGAAGAAAGTAAAACACGGCAGTCGTTGGCATGGATGTTTCTTTTAACTGAAAAATGGTCGTCTGGTATCCTGCTTTTAAATACAATAGAAATCTACAAAAATAGTACTTTCATTTCCTGTTTGTGAACATGCTTATTGATGTATTTTTTGATTTGATGGATTTTTTCTGGGGGGGAATAGGATAACTTATAGTATTGGAAGAAAGCAGCACTGTGCAGTACTTTTATTATATATTGGTCTTCCTCTCTGTCAGGGAATTACATGCATTTAAATGTTTGTATTGGTTATATATTTAAAGGCTTTAAAAACATTACATTACTCGGTTCTACCTAGTAGGTAGTATTTCACAAGTGTATGTTCTATGTTATATGTATATTGCCGTTAGTATGGAGCATTTAAACCACAAACCTTGCAATTTACTACAGTATTCGACAAGTCAATATTCTCCAAATTAATCAACAATTGTTCTGTAATCGATTAATTGTATAAAAATCTGAAATTGTCCAAAAGCTCAAAATGTCATGCTTTTGACTGTATATATTCTATTTATTTATTTTTAGTTCTGCATATAAGTGGACTTGATAAGCATTGTGTTGAATAACAAGAAATGATTTACTTTTACTTCAGAAAAAGACAATCAATGTTTTTGTGGATTTGCTAATGCTATGGACCAAATCATAAACATCCATCCATCCTTATTCTCACTTGGGTCGCTGGTTCGCTGGTGCCTATCCCAGCTGTCTATGGGCAGTAGGTGGGAGACACCAATCGCAGGTCACACAGTGACAAACAAACATCCACGCACTCATTCACACCTCAGGACAATTTAGAGCAAGGGTGCTAACAGATCCACCCAAATCACAAACAGTGATTAAAAAACGTGTTATTGCATTGTCCATTTGAAAAAAAACAAACTGTATTTTCCGCACTATAAGGCACACCTAAAAGCCTTTTTTTTTTTTTTTTTTTTTTTTTTTTTTTTTTTTAAGTTGATGATGCGCCTTATAATCAGGTGTCCCTTATATATGCATCAATATTGAGATTGGGATTCGTAGACGGGGAATGAACCGATAAAGTAAGTTTTACCTGTTTCTTTTGTGTGTTTACAGTTGAACATGGTTGGTCAAATTGACTGAGTAATTTTGCTATTGAGAGTTTAGAGTTATTGTTGTTATTACTTTGAGTATTACTATATTGTGATTGAAAAAGTTTTAAAATATGTCATTAATTGAGGGCGCGCCTTATAACCCGGTGCACCTTATATATGGAAAAAGTTTTAAAATATGTCATTAATTGGGGGTGCGCCTTATAATCTGGTGCGCCTTATAGTGCGGAAAATACGGTACTTTTTAATAAACAAGTGGAAATTCAAACATATTTAAAAAAAATTGGATTCACTGATTAATCAACAGCTTTATTGATTAAAAAAAATATATACAATGTCCGCACCACGTACCCTGTGCGGCCGCACATTTCACTCCTCTCCTACATTGATAAAACATGCATCTTCGGTCCCTTTAACAACAAGTTTTCATAAACAGGTGTGAGTGGTTACGTGTCTATACATACAGTAAATGTTCTTTTTTTCACCTTTGTTTTCCTTTTGTATAGTTTGGGCTTATACACAACCAAACAGAAGTTGCAAACGTCACCTTTTAAGCACCTTTCAAACAACACCCCAAGCCATGTATTTTCACTCGTTTGGATGCAGCTCCTCTGTTTCTACTGATGCAATGCAGCGTGAAATGCTAACAGGATTTGAATCTCTTTTAGCCAGTCACTTTAGCTTCTGTCCTGACACGAAACTTGTCTTTTTTTTTTTTTTACCCCCCTGTAAAAATGCAGCGCTTGAAGAGCTATGGCCTTGTCTCGACACACCGCTGTGGCAATTTTCTCCTCATACGCTCAAGCTGATTCCACAACACAGTGGATGTTTTTCTCTTCTACTTGATCTCATCAAATAGAGTCACTGAGCTGACTGTGACAAATGGCCCTGTCGTTGTCTAACCTCCATTTCTCTCGCCATCTTCACTGTTTGGACATTTTCCTTTCCCCTCCTGACGTCTCCTCCTGCTTATGGATGGCTTCATTTTCACACTGTCTGCACTAGTCTCAAGTTGTTGTTGTTGTTTTTCCTTCCTTCCTATTGGCTGCTTTGACTCTGTCACTTGCCCTTAGATTGATGCTCCATGAGTTAGTCACTGTTTTTTTTTTTTTTTCGCCTCTCAACACACAGCCTGCTCACTCTATGTTTAGCTGTAATCCTCTATTTCTGAGACAGCATCTGGACTGCACCAGCAGATGGGTGGGTTATATTTATTCTGCCTCTCACGCTTGGCCAAAGCGTACTTGAATGTCGCTACGGTATTTAAATAGAACATGTAAATGAGAGATTCATTCTCAAAACTTCAGAATGAGAGTAATTCAAAGTAAAGCAGGCCCCACAAAAAGAGATATCTTATGTGAAAATGGACTCTCCAATTGATTTTATATAGAGAATTTGGTCTTTGAAGTTCCTGCCCACCCTTTAAGCGTAAAATTAAACAACCAGGAAAATGTTTGCTATCGGCTATCTACTTCTGAAAATGTGTCAGAACAAAGCGCTTTATTTGTGTTTGTTTCGTTTAATTGATCGGTAATAAATATGATTTATCAAGAAAAACTGACACATGAGTGTCATATACAGTATAGCCAACATATTGTGCTGGGAGTTCGTAAATGTCAACTTTTCTGTCTTGTTTGGCATAAATAAAAATTCCTTTTGAATCCCCCAAACTTGTAGTAACAGGTAACAGAGATGGCGAGGGGAAATATATTGGAGTAGAAGTGAAAATCGCCAGAAATATATGCACACTATATGTAATGAAGAGAAGTACAGCGTCAGTCAAAAGTTTGAAAACACGCCCTAATTTATGGTTTTGTTTTCAACATTTTTATCGGGAAACATTTATCACATAAATGCTGCTGTATTCTGTTTGGATGGGAACAAATGTTTATTCATTTTTCAAATTTAGACAGCCTGAGAGTTAAACAATTAATTAGGAAAAATATTGCCCACCCTGCATTATGTTTTTGTTTACAAAAGTAGGCTGTGCAGAGCGAGCGCAGGTGTTAAGGAGAGCAGACTGGTTATCAGATCGACTTAATGGCTTTAGATCCAATTGATTATTCAGAGTGGCGGAGCGCCATGGTTTAAATGTCCATCCTTAGCCCTTAATCACCTGCTTAAACGGCAGCAGATTACAAGAGAAACAGCTTCAATTTCAGGGCAGGCATATTAGGGCTGTTGGTCTTAACTCATCGTACGAGAAGAACAATTTTTGAAGGTGATGTATTGTGTGATGTGTCATCTGTGTCTGACAGTGGAGGCCTATTATCTTTTCTCTCACAACGTTCTTAAAAACGTTTGTGTCAGATAAGCAATTTAATCAAGCAAGTCTTTTATCAAATTCTCAGGTATTGTGTTGAACCTGAATAATAGGATTCCAGTGGGAGTTGTCAGTGACTGTTGTTCAAGACCAAAAAAAACCAAAAGAAAACGAAAACGGTACTGTAATATAAAAGTTAGTCCAGGAGCTGGTGACATCACACAAATAAGCACGGATGGGTGTACTCAGGTTTTTGCAATGTGGAAACATAATAAGTTTGCAAGCTCTTGCTATTCTTAAAATTGAAATGTTGAAAGCCAGAGTGACAAGATCTTTTTCTGTGAAAAAGGTACATTCACTGAACGGTAGTACATACATGAAGTTACCTTGGGATTTTTTTTCTACTTCTGAGATAGCAGCAGACACATAATAGAGATGGAAGTGAAGCTGTGTGAAATGAAATATTGGACATTTAAGCTGCCTAACACTGCCCAGTCTTGGTTGGTTGGTTTGTCCATCAGGTGCTCAGCTTGTTTGGTTGTTTGGTTGGTGTGTGTTCTGCGTTTTGGGGTATTGGTTAGTTTGTAGTTGTGTTTGTTGTTCAGTTTATATTTTTTTTGCTGTAGGATGGTTTGTTGTTGGGGTTTTTTTGTATTCGTCGACTACTAAGTCTTTTTTTTTTTGTATTCGTTGGTTATTAAGTTTGGCCTGTTTTATCATTTATTGGTTGGTTTAGTTAATTTTTTGAAAATACTACCCAAAAACAACAAATGTTTTCCCATACATATTTGTGGATGATTGGCACATGGTGAAGACGAACCCATCACATTATTTGGTCCAAATTTGGATAAAATTCAAAACCTCAATGGCTTAACGTCTGGGAGAGTTCTGTCATTCGTTAGTGTTTGGACACCTTGTTCATCTAGCTGTCATCTAATATACTGTAATACTACCAATTAAAGAGAACACAACTTGCGTGTGAAGATACAATTGACGCTGCTATATTGGAGACGATCATCTTAAAAATTGGAGTGTATTGCGTGTATATCCTGATCTCCTGTGAAGCACATCTTAGGGCCTTATCAGTGAGTAAAGGATGATTGACAGATAGAGTTTCATATGACAGAAAGGAGTTTCCCTTGCAGTGTGTCTGGTATCATGCTTGGTGATCTGGTGGGGTGCTTGGTCATCTAGGAGTGACTCAAGGCTCATAAATGAGAAGAGGCAGCATAGCACCTTGGTACAGGCCTCGATGCAGACCTAGTCAAACTTTGAAACTCTTAAATATGTTCAGCAGGACTGAAGGAGATGCTGGAGACCGGAACGTCTGAGTGGCTTGGACCGCGAGCCCTCTGTTCTGGATAATTGGAAAGAAAATGGATGATCTGTAGGAAGTCCCATCTGATTGGATCCTTGTCAATAACAAGTCAAGAGATCTCAACGCTAGAAATTAACAACAGATAACCCACACATGACGCTTGGATTGATGGTTGGAAATCTGTCACGATGGTCTGAGTCATCCACGACGACACTTGAACCCACACGGCATCACATGGTACGCACTTCAACCTCATGCTTTCCCCTGTGAGGCATCTTCATGCCACCAGCCTACAAGATTGCCACGTGTTGATTACCTCTTCATGCAAGTGCTAACTGGTTTTGCAAAACAAACCAACACGCGGCAGCAAACAGGTTTGCATGTTCCTTTTCACGCGTCACCCTCCCACTGGGATGACCTCGTCCTCACGTGCCGCGCATATGTACAGTACCTCCACCCTCTGACCTCGCCTGAAAACCTTTCAAATCAGAAGCAGCATGTAAACATGTCTGTGAATTTGTTCACTGGATCATGCCAGCTCACACAATATTACGTAAAATGCGCCTTTGATATTTTCAAAGATAGAATTATTTTACACTTTGGATCTAGGATCACACATTCCACATGGGTGCCGTTTGATGGCTCTCTGGGAACATTTTGAAACTGATAAAGTCATAGTAACACTCTGTTTGTGTGTCTATTGTTTCTCCGTGAATCAGCACCATTTCACTTGGCGGCTGAAGGAGTGTGATGTCCGATCGTCCCTGGTGTCCAAGGAGCAAAAGACTTATCGGTGCGGTCCGTGGGGGCAAATAAGTTCAACCTGGCTTGAGTAGTGGATCATGGGTCTATGTGGCATATGGTGTTATGTCTACATGTTGCGTTGTCCCTAGATCTCCTCCTAATCTCTTCGGAACCTCATCCACTACTTTTATGTCCTGCACACATAGACGCCATTTCCCTTTGCCAAACTTGAAAAGTAATTTCCACTTTTATCCACACAAGTCCTTAAAATGCATGATGACTTCCAAACAAACAGCTGAGCCGTCTGGCTGCTCCACACACACATACACACACACACAAGCGTAGACGCACACAAGGGCTGTGGGCACGTTGCAACTTGCTGAGTACTGCTTGAACCAAATCGAGGAATTAATGAGGGAAGAAATAACAGGCTGTCATGGTGGGACACTGTAGTGTGTGCGCGACTTGCGAAAATCTGGTCTGGCTGTGATATAGTGTGGATTTTGTCGTGACACTTAATAATAACACAGCGACGTCTGATTAAGGCAGCCATGCAACGTGCGGTGCTTTGTAAAGAGATGCACGTTGTTTTTTCAAATCAGATCAGAACTTTTAATGGTGGATTCAATAGGTTTAGGTTTTGTTGTAAAGTTCTTTGCAATAAATCAGATGCTCCTGTATTGCAATAATACCAGAGATTGTTTATATGTTGGTCTGTTGTTGTTCCTGTTTTTTTTTTTTTTTTTGCTTTGGTTGGTTGGAAGATTGTAGGGTAATTTATTTGTTGTTTTTTTTGGAGCGTTTTGGTCAATTAACCAGTCGATGGTTGTTCAAAGGTCCCGGTTCAAATCCACCTGGCTCCGACCTTCCTGTGTGGAGTTTGCATGTTCACCCCGAGCCCGCGTGGGTTCTCTCCGGGCACTCCGGCTTCCTCCCACTCCCCAAAAACATGCATGGCAGGTGAATTGGACATACTAAATTGTACTTAGGTGTGATTGGGTGCGCGGTTGGTCGTTCGTCTCTGATTGCCCTGCCATTGGCTGGCAACCAGTTCAGGGTGTCCCCCGCCTACTGCCCGAAGCCAGCTGAGATAGGCGCCAGCAAGCCTGCGACCCATGTGGGGATAAGCGGCTATAGAAAATGGATGGATGGTTGGTTTGTTGGTTGTTTGGTTGGTTGACAGGTTTCTTAATTTATTAGATAATTTATTGATTGGTTTGTTAGTTCAGTTTGTTGGCCTGTTGGTTCTATAATTGGCTGGTCGGTAGGTAGTTCAGTTTGTATAATTGTTTGGTTGGGTTGAGTTGGTCGGGCAGGTAGTTTCTTAAGTTACTTGTTGGTTGGTTGGTTGGTTGGTGAGACATTCAGTCTATTGGTAGGTTGATTGGTTATGTTGGCTGTTGGTAAGATGACTGATGAGATTATTGGGTGTTTTTATTTTTTTTTTTTAACTAGGTAGTTGTTATTTTCTGTTAGTTTAGGATTGTTGGTCAGTTGATTGGATGATTAACGTTCATTTGTGAGTTAATTTTTGGTTGCTTTATATGTCATGGGTTGGTTAGTCAGCAAGTTTTATGATTATTTCTTCTTTATTTCCATTAAATGAACAGGAATTGAGTGTTGTATAGAATAATGCATTAAATGTTGGTGCAACTCCAGATACTTGCTAATGCTGTCCTTCCACATGAACCAGGAAGTGAGCTACTGACAAACAAACATCAGACACGTTTGGTGGTGAACCATGAGGAATGCAGTCTTTGTTTTTGACACTTGACTCACGATAGAAACATTTACCGCACCGCTGGAAAAAAAAAAGGCTTTACCGTCATTTTATGCTACCCTCCTGAAAGCAGGAATTAGGTAATGCTTATATAGTGTTTGAACCCGAAGCAGTTAAAAGTTGTGCCTTGGTACTGGTCAGTTGATTTTTGTAGTTTATATTTTTGGACACTGTGTTAGTATTAACTGCCAATCAAACTTGAGTAAAACTGGCTCAAGCATGCACACACATGAGCAGCAATTGACTTTGCGGATCAAAAACCGAAGCTGATAAGCAAAAACAACTTTGTGCAATGCTTTCAGTATTGGGTGCATAGGCTTGTCTACTGTACATTTGTCCGCTCGACTGCACGTGTACTCATTGGCAGATGCATGCACGGGAATGAAACATCGGCCCGAGAACATCAGGGTCATGAGCCCCACAGCACTGTGGCCTAAGCCTGTAAAATGAGTGTCTGGTCCCGTGCCCCCCTGCACACAAATAACCTCTCTCATTTAGACAAGACATGCACTAAACCTCCAGTCATCTTCTTATCTCGTGTAATTACAAATCAACATTGGCTTAGCGCTGCAGTGGCCGCATACGTCCTAAAGCTGCCTTCTCCTCAGACTGACGAAAAGTTACCTCAAATCATTGAAAAAGAATGGTTTATCTTAAGCTCTTTCATTATTGGCTGTAACATCTGTACACTTTGTGCGAGTCTACATTTGGTATGAGTGGAATATATTTTCTCATTATTTTATACATGTACCCAAGATTTACCGATTATCTCTTTACTAAATGTAATAAATCTAATAGTGGTAAAATTTTATATATTTCTCTCTTTTGAATAACAAGAGTCTAGTTTACGTTTGTCTTTTGATAACAAAAACAAATCATTTTTGATGTTTGGTACTAAAAATAAACTTCCTAACTCGGTGCTTCGAGCTCCGGGGAAAAAAAAAAAAAACGGTTGTGGGAGTAAGCCCTGATGATGTGGAATGACTGACATATAGAGTAAACAACAACCTCATGAAAAGTGAGGCAGATTCCAGCCAGTGTGATGATAAACAGTTGAAAAAATCAAGCCAAGCTCAGTGAAAGAATACAGACTGAGGTTATGAAAATGTTCACTTTTGGGGGAGCAAAATATACTCAGGTCTCCCTGTGTGGAGTTTGCATATTCTCCTTATGCATGAATGAACAAATGTTTGAACATGAATGTTGGGTTCATTGAAGACTCTTAACTCATTCAGTGTGATGGATGAGAATTCTTATCTTTTAAAATAGTAATAACAATAATAAATAATAAAATTCTGGTCAAATATATTTTTTATGAAGAGCTGACGCCCTTGACTAATGCTTAGCTTGTAAGTCAATTGAGCACTGTAGTGCTAACCGTGACCATTGGATGGAAGTGTTTCCACACTTACAACACAACTATTACCTTCATCAAGTCTAACTGAAGAATGGAAGTCAATCTTTCATATGGCAGCGACCATATTTACAAAGACATAGCACCCAATATTCTGTTGGCTTTGAAAGGGGAGTGGAAATGCTAAATATACTGGTTCTCTAGAGGTTTCCTTTTCCAATAAAATACGAAAGAGTTAATTGTCCATCTGGTGTAATTTGTCTGTATGTCCTTGTGATTGGCTGGTGATAATTCTGAAAGACTCCAGCTTGACTGTTTTGTATTAAAAACGTGCAGTGGAAGAGCTCAATGTAAAACTCATGAGTGAGACTACATTAAGTGTCAAACGTAGAGGAGACAGTCTTATGACATGGACAAATATGGCTGTTATGGGAACATGCTTTCCTGTGTTAATTGATGATGTGACTGCTGACAGATTTATCAAGATGAATTGTGAGGCGTATCGGTCTATTCTCGCCGCTCACATTCAAATTAATGCTACAAAAGTGACAGAGCAGATGGCCAAAGATCCTAAACTTACTGTACTGTGAAGGCAACTGAACTTTTTGAAGGCAATTAAATGGGATTTTATTCAATGGACAAGTGATGTGAATCCAATAGTGTTTGACCTTCACTAACTGAAAAGAGAAGGCAGCAAGAGTAATAAAGAAGTGTGATGTACATGTATATAACTGTGTCTATCTATCCACGTTCAAGCCATTGGGTACTGTAAGTACATACTCTGCATAAATGTCTCAAATAGGACTGGGAAAAAACCTGGACCAATTCGCTTATGTCAATTTTAAAATTAGGTCAACTAAAAATAACCACCTCTAATGTCTGTGGGAATTGTGTTTGTGCCATTGTTTTCTAAGTGGACCTTTCTTGCTGATGAACACGGTGCGGTGTTCCTCAAGGTTCAATCTTAGGTCCGATCCACACTCAAAATCAGGGGAGCTCAATGCGTTGATTACGGTCGACCACTTGATTGCAAATGTAGTATGGGTAGATCGGATGACATGGTGCGACGTTGAAACTTTGACATTGACACAGCATTGAAACTTCACATCATTTTACTATTGCAACATTAGTTTCATCATTGTGTCTATGCGCATATGTACATTGCTTCGGTCTTGTCTTGTTTACGCCCCAACCCTCACCCCCATAACCGCTACAATATGTTATTCGATATGCGATGTAGAAAGGCCTCTAAAAGAACTGTAATGTTGTCATTTTAGTAACACACACCATGTGTTTTAATTGGACAGCCATGATCTATCTAACCACTAAAGTCAGGGGTAGACTTATACTCACGTTTTCATGAAATTCACCCAAACTGAAGCAAAAACCGGGGGTCGACTTGGAAAAATATGGTGTGTAAAAGATTCACGTATTAAAGTTTAGATATAGTATACTATAGTACTATACTATAGTATCATACTATTAATTTCACAAAATTCATGTGTTTAAACCCGGTCCTCACACCTGATTCTATTGATCAGCTCAGCAGCAAGCTCAGCGGAAGCCTGGAAACGATCCTGATCATTTAAATCAGCTCTATTGGACGATGGAAACATGAAAAACATGCACAATTCTAACACATTGGTCGTGCGATGGGTTTTTACGAGGTTGTCTTCTGGGGGGCTCTAAATGATTCCTCTCAGAGATGACTGAAAATTTGGAGGAATTTGGAGCAGATGACCTCCAGATTTATTTCTCTTTCAGCCGGGAGTTAAGTACACAGCATAATTGCTTGGCTGCACTAAATGGAAGCATGACTCACAACTCACTTGAGTTAAATGCGGTAAACACTGAAGTATTAATTGTTTCTGCCCACAGCTTGGCTCTTAAAGTTGCCACCTGCTCCAAGTCATTGAAAAAAAAAAAAAACAACAAGTTTCCCTTGGGAGAAATGTCGGGGTCATATTGAAATAGGCTATTTATTTTTGATAAACAAATAATACAGCAAACTGCTCCTGGGATTTACACCTCAAAAATATGTCTAAGGTGACTAGGTCAAAGTGATGATTCAAGCTTTGCAATTACCTGTCTAAAACTTTATTATACCATCTCCATTTAGTTCAGAACGCCGCCACTGCTAGGCTTTTGTCTAGACGCTATTCGGTGACATCATTCATTTTCAGTTGTCCTTGCACTGAATCCCTGCTCATTTTAGGATTCAGTACAAACTTTTAACAGTCACTCACGCAGCCCTCAATGGTTGGTCTCCTCCATACTTTGTGGCTCTGGAAGACTTTCATTGTCCTGTTTGGTCACTGAGGATTGCCGGTCGCCTTTCACGCGCTGTCCCTCACAAGATTAAAGAGGCGAATAAGCCTTACGTAAAATGGAATGCATGTCCATTTGAGTGCTGACTTTAATCTGCACATCTTCTAAAAGTAATAAAAACACACATTTGTCCTGGAAGGAATACTCGTGAGACTTGATTATTTTCTCTTTTTTTTTTTTTGGCATGATATGTGTTAACGATAGTGTTCCGCCGTTTATCGTTGGCGTTTATTCACAAAGATAACCTGCAGTAACCAAAATCGGAAATAAAAAAAGTTGTTTTTTTTCTTCTTAACATGTTCCCATTTTTGGATTTGTTTCATTTGTTAAAAAAATAACTAGAGAAAATGCATATATATTTTGTCTCATCCCACTTAGAAAGGGGAATAATATCAAGAAAAATAGTGAGATAAAAGTTATGGTCATGAATAAAGCCACCCCCCCCCCCCCCCCAAAAAAAAAAAGAGTTTCAATTTGTTGTTGTTGTTTTTTTTTTTAAGTTTAGTTTTAATTTATTAAAAAAAATACTTAATTTTTTTTTTTTTTTTTTACTTACGCGCTCACCGTGGCTGGCGTCTTCTGTTTGCTGAGGTGAACAGAGTAAGAATTTACTGTGTGGTTTCGTGCTATACATGTGACAATAATTCTCTACAGTCTCTTAAAAGGAAAAAATAGCAAGAAAATAGCAAAGTAAACCTGCAGTAGAAGAGTTATGGTCATAAATGAAAATCTTCAATAACCGATGTAGTGGGGGAACACTATTTAGTTTTGTTTCACTTCTAATGTGAAAACCTTGTGCAGATTCGATTGACAGCAACACAAGAGGTTTTTGATGTTCTCAAATTTATACCAGTTGCGCATAACGACATGGACTGCTAATGGCTCATTCTATCGGTTTCATAACCAACCGGCTTTCCCGCTGATCAAGCCTGACCTCTGACCTCGACATGCCACAAATACCAACTGAATCCATATCTCCACAATGAGATGTGCAGATGGCCAACAGTGGCCATTGTGCAAGCCAGACATTGTTAGCATAGTGATTAATATCTGTCAGTACAGATGATACAACCTCTGTGCGTTCAGGTCCAAAATATGTCATAATAAAAATCGAGGCAGCGTTCATCTTGCAATCTCATAAAAGCATTGCTCTTTGGTGTTGAGCCATACTGTGTCATGTAACAAAAAATAGAATTGAACTGCATAACATACTGATGCACATATATAGCATGCCATCTGTTTGATCTCCCACATGACTTTACTGTACAGTATCTCGCATTACATAAATGGAATTTGCTTTGCAAATTTTTGTAATCTGGCTTACAAAAGCTACGGTTTAATGGTCCCGTTTTCTTTGAAGGAAAAAACAACACGCTGGGATCAACACCAACTGTCTTTCTCTTTTATTTCCTAATTGTTGTCACAAGAGAACGACTGCCGCTTTGAATCGTATGCAGGTGGTAACTGTGTGCAGCAAAAAAGCAGATGTGATGTTTTTCAGCTACCAGCTGTGAATGTGCTGCCTTTACCACTGCGCTGTCGAGACATAAATATAATTATTGTTTTGACTGCTAAAATTGTCTTTAGCAAGCAAGGACTGGTTCTAAAAGAACATCTACATCGAACACAACGTTCCTTTAATCAATTAACGTAGACTATTTTAGGACACATGGTGTCATAGATGGATGCCAAATAGATGCACTGTATTTAACATCCAGATCATACAAAGAAACTTTTAGTGTTTGCGTGAAATGTGGTTTTAAGTTAACTGCAAAACAGTTTGTTTGTCAGTAGTTTATGCCCCTACCCCACTGAGCCAAACGAAGGTAGCGGCTCTTTTGATCTTGTCATGGTGCATTCAAGGTCGCCAACGTTTGCCCAAATGTTGACAGATGTTCGCCTGTCTTGCAACATTTTGTTTCTTGTCTTTCAACGAGCAGTAATAAGAGAACATTAACAATTGCGGTTGAATGTTTTGCAACTTCTGGCGACATTTTGGCAAACCCTAGTGACCTTGAACCATCCCTAACTGGGTCAAAGGAGCCACTATATATATGTTTGTCCTGCAGTGCGATAGAAGCTTTGCTATTAAGAAAAAAATGGGAAAAAAATGTCTTGAAAATAATGACATAGAGACCACTGTAAATAAAAGACAAGCTACTATAAATAAAGTAATTTATACCGTAACTTACTTTAAAACTTATATATATATATATATATATATATATATATATATATATATATATATATATATATATATATATATATATATATATATTATGTGTGTGTGTGCGTGTGTGTGTGTGATGAATGCATTTTTTTTCTTTTGAATTTTTTTAAGAACAATATTACCTTTTTCAAAGCGTATGATAAAAATGGGTGCATTCTGCTGCTTCATTCGTATTCCACAAACGCAATCTCAACTCATTCGTTGTGAGACACCATCAGACCTGACTTTCCACTAACACTTAAAAAATATTTAAAAATGAATCAATATATTACTAAAATTAAAGGTGGACTCTGAAAAGATGCAGAAACATATTTTGGGATTGAATGAGTTAAAAGCTCAATTTGACATATTTTCTTTAAACTGTTAATCATTTAAATTTTTTAATCTATTTGGGATTGTGTTTGTACTTACATGTTATGACAAAAGGGATATTTTTCCAAGTGGAAGCAATTATTTTTACATTGCGAAGAAAAATGTGTCTCCATTATTTATGTGGATGCTAATGCAAATTCATGCAAATAGGTGAAAAAACAACTTTCAGAGCTTTAGTATTATGATAAATAAAATGAATCCCAGAGGGGATAAACAAAAAAAAAAGAAGCAAAACTTGATTTTAGTACTGTCATTAAATTTTATTCTATAAGGGAAGAAAAAAAACATAAAACAAATTGCATATTAGAATATTTTATTGATATTCTGCTTGTATTGGATAGACAGAGTTTGCTGGTGTTCCTAATGCTGGAGCACTGAGGATTTATACATATTCATGATGTACCTGTCAAGTTAGGGTTCTTTGAAGTGCATCAACTTAATTCATTTCATATCTACAAAGCAAATGGCAACAGCATGACCTTTCTGTAATGCAAACACACCAAGTCATACACCTAAATAGCAACCGATTATTTCTCTTGCACGAAAATGAGCAGTAAGATTTTGTACACAAGATAAATGTGTTGTTCCATAAGAACATGGAATCATGGCCCCAGATTTACTGCTCATGGCCTCATGTGGACAGTTTTCTCTCTCCTGGGGATGCTTTGCCAAATATAATTGAGAAGCACTGGTTTAAAGTAATTTTAGCATTATCGCTAATTCGACTTTAAGATAGCTTCAATTCGGCTATCTTCAAACCCTAGCCGCTATACAATATTTTGCACAAGCAAAACTATTAACTAAACCTTTGATAGGATTCCATATTTTACAACCAGTTAACACTAGATTACTAAATGTTAATTGAATATGAAACATTGAAACATACATATTATCTGTTATTCAGCACCTAGCAAGATAAGCTAATGTAGCGATCGTATATCCTCACACACCTGCTACATTTAAAATAAATGAGATGTGCATATCTGACATGTACATCAAGACAACTGTTGCTATTCGCACCAGAGATCAAAGTGAATTAAAAGCTGCCAAAATAAAACGTGTCACTGTGCTAAACATCACTGAATAGAAAGAAGGGTATTCATTGTTCTGTTACCATGGTTCTACTTTGTGGGGAAAAAAAAAAAAAGCCACAAAAAAGGAAAAACCCAAACACATGCAGCACATCTTTTGATGTATTCCACATTCCGATAACGTGAAAACTCAAACACACTCTGAATTTTACGAATTTTAAAGTGTTTGATTTTGGGGTGAACATGCGAAGCAGCGAATTACCCCCCTCATTAATGATACATTTTCCCCTTTGTTTTAATAGTCTTCCAGATACTTGTATTAAAATCTGTATTAAGCCGAAGCAGTGTCACACACTTGCACGCCCAGACCCAGATCTAACAACAAAGAGACAGCACAAACACTCACAGATGAATCCCCTCATTAACACGCATCCTGCAGGCTGCCCTTGATTCATTTTGGCATCGGCGGCATGTTAACACGCACGTATAGTGAGGGGCTATTCATTCTAGTTTGCAGCCTATAAATACGCCAGTGCCCTCCATATGCGGCACGTCCAGAAATAACTAGTAAGTATTAGAGCGCAGATTATATGAGAAGATGGATGGCCAGACAAATGCATAATAAAGACAGAGAGGGAGTTAAAAGGTGGGATTACATCAACAGCAGTAAGTCAGTGGGGCAGGACTGTAGGTCAAGCATGATGAATGGAGGGATGGATGGAGGAAAGTAGTAATCTGGGAACATCTGGAGTGTGGTGACACACTCATGGAATACCACACAAACATACTAGACCTTCTACTTCTATCCACATGTAGGTAATAAATTACATTTTATGCATTAGTCAAAGAAGATGCGGGGTTCGGCTGCTCCCTTTTCTTGCTACTAGGCTGTAAACGGTCTAGCGGTTATGACAGCGTTGGGGGTTAAAAAAGTCCATACAGTACACAATGCTGATTTGGAGATTCTATGGTTTAATTTAAAGACGGAGAATGCAAATTTACAGACACGATGTCATGTCATTTCAGAATTGTCAGTATAGTCCAGATCAAGGCATTAACTTGGATTAATGTGATTAATTTGACATTTTGAAAATAAAAGATTTGAAAATGCGTTGTGAAATTGAGATTTTGCAAAAGGTATAGAATGCTAGCGGGCGAATTACATAATGTTAATTGGTAATAACTATTAAATTGAATCATTTAAAAAGGGATGCTCCGCTTAAGACATTTTTGCAGTAAAAAGTTTTGATGTAGTCTATGATTAATTTGATGAATAAATTACTTTTCACAGACACTTATTTCTTAAAAAATAAAAATGACTTGACCTCAAATGACATCACGTGCTCAAGGTCCAGGTAATGACCAATTACGAACCAGCTTTTGAATGTCACATGACCAGCCATGATTGGTCGTTACCTGAGCTTGATGTTATTTTCACTCAACCACAAGTAGACAATATGTGTGTAAAGGTACTAATTGTACATTAAAATGGATTATGAAATTAGTTATGGAGAAATATTACCTTTTGTTACTGTTACTAAGTGGACTTTAAGTTGGTTATGGCCAAGCTATGAAAAGTAAGTTTTACAATAAAACTGATTTAGAATCAGTATTCATTATTGTTGTCTATATTTCCCACATGATTTGTTTAAATACATAAAATCGACAAGTAAATGTCTGATGATTTCTCTGATTAAATCGTAACCGTATAAAATGATTGACGAAAATCGAGATTTTGTTCTTTGGTTACATTGCCCAGCCCTAGTATGAACTGATGGTGCGACATGATTACAAATATATGTAAAATAAATTTCCCATTTTCTGGCCCCATCTTTTGCATCGACTTTAATTTGCAAGAATCCATCACGCTCGAGGAAATACAAGAGGCAGAAGTAGTGTCTTCAAGATCTATTACAAAGTGTCTAATTATTATTATCTAGTCCAACCAAAATTCTCAAACTGTAACAAAAATAACAGGAGAATGGGTATTTCCCGCCTTGCATCTCTTCTTTTTGATCTACTAAGCCATTTTTAGTCTTTTCTTGAAGGGTTAGAAACACGCAGTTTCTATTTTTCGTGTTCTATTTTGGTTCCAGTAATTGTGGGGTAAGCAAGTTATTACCCAATCACTGACATTAACACTGTTCTTTATTGTCATCCAATATTGAGAGCGTAAAACAGGCTGAGCAAGGATCCAAACCTGATGTGTAACTAACTTCAAGAAGGTGAAGTGTTTCCGTGGTGTGAGTCATCCTCTGCGTATAGTGATGGAAATGTTTACCATACGTATCAATTAGATCTGCGGCTAAGTTTCAATAACAGGTGGCGTGCTTTTGCCCAAAGAGAGGCGCAAAATCATCCAGTGCAATTCATCTTCATGTTTGACAGATCACATTACACATGCTGAATAATATATTTGCGTAAACTTTTTCCTCAGAATGTGAAAAATGAACCATGCTGTAATTTAACATTTGACATTTCCAAGTCTAGTTATGTCCAGTTTGTAGATTAGCTAATAAATATGTTCGAACCATAGGTGAAACAATTACAGGCCTAAAATTCTCCAAATCCTCTCAACAATAAATATTCTCTGATTTAAATCCTGGTCCCACTTAGGTTGGAAACACTGCCGTGTCTTCCCAAAGGTAGCAGTTCTTTTGATCTGCTCATTGTTCGTTCAAGGTCACCAAAAGGTCACCAGATGTTCCCAAAATGTCATCAGAGGACGCCAGACATTTGC
The DNA here is from genome assembly GCF_059441005.1 of Hippichthys cyanospilos. Lineage (NCBI taxonomy): Eukaryota > Metazoa > Chordata > Actinopteri > Syngnathiformes > Syngnathidae > Hippichthys > Hippichthys cyanospilos. The sequence goes on along the minus strand of NC_142371.1, from coordinate 406,612 downwards.
CTGCACTGCTCTTATCGTGAAGGAATTTTGAACATGTTCAAAAAACATGTTCTCGTGACCTCTGGAGACATTTTGGTGACCTTTTGAAGACCTCTGGTGACCTTGAACAAACCCTGAAGAGATCAAAAGTGCTGCTACCTGCATTTGCCACCATTTGTCCCTCAGTGGGATAGGGTCTTAAGTGCTCTATGAAAGCAAACTAATCATTACTGTGCTAAAGCTAAATAAGATATTTAGAAATATTTTTTACAATTTCCAATTTGCTACAGACTAAACCTGTAATCAAAATTGTTTTCAGTTTGAGAATAAGTGCAGTTAAATGGAATTAAATCATTGATCCATCCCTCCATCCATCCATTTTCTATAGTTGCTTATCCTCACTTGAGTCGCTGGCTTACTGGTGCCTATCCCAGCTGTCTTTGGGCAGAAGGCAAGGGACACTCTGAAAAGGCTTTTTAAATCCAAATGATCAAATCATTTACCGATTAAAGATTATTTAAATAATCATTAGTTGCAGCCTGAGTTTGAACATACATGCAAATATGTTTGAACCTAATTGTCGTTCAAATGCTAAAAACATAGCATTTATACCCCCCCCCCCCCCCCCCCCCCCCACACACACACACACACACACACAAGGGTATAAACCTCTTCCTGCATTTCGCATTTCACTCCTTGTGGAATTATGGGGAAGATGGCCTAACAGAAGTAATAGTAAAAGTGTAAACATGTGTTTATGTAATCAATATCAAAATGAACTGTCATGAACATTACCTAGTTTTTTTATTTAAATGTCAAAACACCGTGGCAGTGTCCATTTTTTTGTTTGCTTTTATTGTGAAGCTTCCAAGTACATTTAAACAAGTATGTACTCATTTTTTGCATCCTGTTTTCTTCAAAATCTCACTTCTATCTCAGTTTTTCTGCAAACTCTTGCTTTAACCAAAACAAATGGCCGCTTAATGACACACACACGCACACACGCACCCCTTGCCCACACTCACAAACACACACTTGCCTAATTGTTTCCCTTTGGAAACAAACACAATTGTGTTTGGCTCCGCGAGCAAGCAGAATCGGCCGTGACAGACACAGAGACGCTGTGGTACCAAGACACGGCAACAGGTCAAACGGAGATGGTGTGATTGATGAGAGCCTGAAATGATAGAGGACAGCGCGGACAACATTGTGCTTTGGCTTTCATCTAACCTAGATGTGAGCGATAGGCCGCACTGGCTTCTTTTGCTTGATTCGCACAGTGCAATTATACAGTATATTGTAACTTCCAAAAGACCAAAGTGACGTCTTCTCTGCAGTAAACCACTAGACACAGCGATAACTCATTCTTTCATTGAAAGAAGACTTATCATTATAAAGAATGTCCAGTTTCCTGCCGAAAGTGTTTTGCTTCCTCGGTCTACTGGATTGGCTTACATTACGTCTCCTCAAAGTTTCAACAAAAAAAAAAACGAGCATAGGCAAGCTGCAATTAGCGAGCATTGAGGATCGTCAGTTCAAGCGGCGATACTACACTCGTGTCACAAAGGCTTCAAGTTTCAGCGCCTGTAATAACGCTGACCGCAGCGTGCCGTCATACGCGGGCCCGCGCAGCAGCACGCTTACGCATGAGTCAGACAACGGAGCGAAGAGCAGGTAAACAAGTGTAGAGTTTCCCGAAGCGCGTACAGTAAAGTGTGGTATCAGTGACCAAAAGTGGATTACACGCATGCATGATGTCATCTTGTTTAAAGAGCGATAAGGCAATGGAGGAAAACAATTGGCAATACTGCAAATGTGGAAAATTCCGAGTATGTTTTTGAAAAGTTAGGGATAGGCCTATTGGGCTTTTGAATGAAATTTTACGACTAAACTGAAATGCACTCTAACTTTTACAGGTGAACTTAATTTGACCTTTTGACTGCACAAGTCCAACTGTTCAGCTTTCTATTCCCTAACAAGGAGCTGAACAGCAAAATGCACAACAGGTGTTTCTGTTTTTTTTCCAAGGCGTTGCAACATGCTGATGACGAGGGCGAGGAATTGAAGGCAAAACCAGTTCCCGGTAATTCAGTTCCCAGGAGTTATTTAGTTGCTTACCTGACAGTTTCGCTTAACAATTGTCGCATCATAAATAAATGATTACATCACACACGGGAAGATTGTTTTGGTTATCGTCTTTTCACGGCGACCATACATTTATTTGAAAAGTGCAACCATTTATTCATAATCATAATTTTGATAACCGATTAATCAAATGCTCAGAATTTCGGCCTCTCAGATTTCTTCAGTCCTCTGTGAAAGCCAACTGATCAATTTTATATTGAATCACAGTAAGACTTTTACAACCATTTGCTTTTATTTTGAAAAAAAAAAAAAATGATCGTCTTGTTTGACAAGTTATAGACCAACAAGCAAATCATTACAAAAATGATGGTCAGTGAATTTTTGTCAGTGGCAATTTTGAAAATACCCCATTTGTTTAAATAAATGATGAAAAGTGTAAACATGTTTTTAACCTGAGTAATTGACAAATAATTGACGGATGAATCGATTTTTAGCTCATTCACTGTCAGTCCAGTTATAATGGATCTTTGGCGTGTACTTTAATCGTAGTAAACGAGTCAAGAGATTCACTACCAGCCCTGTTAAAATGGATCTTTGACGTCGATAGTCGTCAATGGTAGTGAATGGTTTAAAATAATCATTTTTCAGCTCCAGTTTATAACGTTTCATTGACATGTAGGGTATTGGGTTAGCTTTTTTTTGCTACACTCATACTGTCACAATATGATCTGCTGTTGGGTAATTCTCCTCCAAAGTGCTTTGCCTCGTTGAATTATGTGGCGTAGGACGGGAATATCAGATATGAACTAAAATGAGCAGCACAGTTATGTGGAATAGGAGTGAATACTTCAGTAAATTATTTTGCACCACCATCATGTTAGGCGAGTAATACGTGGTCTTTAGTTCAACCTAGTTTACAGTAGGTTAAATGTGTACATGCATGGTACTGATGTGTGTATTAGCAGTTTAAAGCAAGACGAAGCAACGATTGTTATTTTGCTCGTAGGCCTCAATAATCAAATTTTAGAACATCGTATCTTGAACTAGACGTCATCTGATCATTTTATTATGTGACAAAGTGTGTTCAACTACAGCAAACAACAAGGAAGTGCTGACATTAGCACAGACACCAACAATGGGTGCTGTCTGACCTCATTTATCAGTATTACAGAACTTAAATATCCATCCATTTTCTATACTGCTTGTCCTCATTAGGGTCCCAGGGTATATGTAGACAAATAGCCATTCGCTTTCACATTCACACTCATGGACAAATTAGAGCATACAATGAATGTTTGGGGAATGTAGGAGGATAACCTCAGAGAAAATTCGCACAACCACAAGGAGAACATGAAAGTCTACAAAGAAAGTCTTGAGCAAAAATTCAAATCTAGAACCTGTGCTGTGAGCAAGGTGTGTTGGTACTATTCCACCATAATTTCTTCAAATCAACTTCCCTTGCAAACAAAGTATGGACTTTAAACCGCAGTTATTTTTTTATAGAGTGAAGGCAAACTGTATAAGTCCACTTAACAAAAGTGTGAGGTGAGTCTTCTCATAAAAACACACTACAGGTTACCTTACAGTGTATGTTTTATTGTCGTTGTGCACCAATTATCAACTTGGCCATATTGTACTGATTAGCCAGAATAGAAAGAAAGACAGTTCTTTCTCAGGTTCCCTTTTCCTTTTTCCATAACTTATTGCCTTCTTGGGAACTAAACGAAAAAGGTGTGTGGCCTTGACTCACACAGACGCATACAAACAAACTGTCGAATGGGCAGACATACATAGATGGATCACTCATTAATAATATATTATTATTCACCGGGGAGGGCACCTGGCAGGCAGCCAGGCTTATAATATACAGTACTTATAATACATTAAGCGAAAACTATGTAAAAACAATTATGATACCAGTGAGAAAGGGGAAAAAGATCTATTTATCTCAGATAGGGGCCGTTTCATGGCAGTACAGGTTTTTCATGGACTAGTAACTATTTATTGACAAGAATGACGCATTTTCAAGATTCAAGAGTTTTCACAATAGAGCAAATAATAATGCAGGCAATGTAAAGAAAAAAACAGTAATAACACAAAAAGGGCAGTAATAACAAAGCACTAATAAATGAATAGATTCACATTCTGAGCATATAATGGAGTAGATGAAGTGGAAGAGGATATACATATGAGGATGATAGTGCAAATTATCATGTAGGGCAAAATATTATGTATCCAGCAGCTTTCCTGCACTGTGCAGGATTTGTAAGGTGCATGTTTGCATGCGGTAAAGCGACTGTTGATGAGGCAGATTCGTGCTTGAGGGATTTGCTCAGAATCCCGAAATTGATAAGAACAATCCGTGGAAGCAGACATTCTTGATTAGGATTTATATATTCAGAATGTTTTTTTTTTTTTTTAATCTGTGCAGCAGGTATCAAAAGGCCATGGTATCAGTACCACTCCTTTTGATGTGCCCTAATTTATAAAATTCATCTTGACATCATGCATAGGTTCAACTTTTTAATGTTTTTTAATGCAACTTCAGTGGTATTTTCTTCCAAACATCTATGACTTTTCGAGGTTCCTTTGCATTTGTCTGCTTGATTTACTTCATGAATAATGCGTACCAGCAGACTTCCTGCTCAACACCAGCTTACCCCAAGGCTGTATTGATGCACAGATGTTTTTTTTTTTTTTCTTCATGAGCATTATATTCTAGTTGGTGTGTAGAACACAACTTTATATTTGCATTTTAAACATATTCTTATCTCTCTCTTAGTTTCTAGCAAAAGCACCACGGGGGCATGTTGGTCAATAAAGAGTTTAAATTGCTACTTATGCATGACCCAGTCGTCTTCTGTGCGGGTAACAACATGCCCTGTTGTGCTTATTATCTCCCATATGCATCAATTCTTTTACTTATTTTACTTCATACCCTCAAATCAATGCACACATAAACTTGCATGCATATGCCAACACATATTGCGCAGGCACGATAAAGCCATGCTCTAATGCATGCATGCACAAACGCTAGTTTTCTTTCATAGACTTTAATGGCCTGTTGCGGATACAGAAAGAAGCAAACACTTTTTTTTTCCTGAGCTGGACCTAAACAACACAGCCTCCAAAGTGTACTCTTCAGTAACTCCATGGAACTTTGCCCTTACACTTGTCAAACAATAAAAGTTTTATTGAGTTATGATAAGCAGTACAATGATGTATACACTCCTCTTGTTTTATGTCCTTGTGCGTTCATGAGACGCACACCCACATTCGCACGTACCTAATGGTCCTCATACCGTTCCTAATGACAAAAGGCACGTAAGCTTCCACGTGTAACTGTAGCAATTCGTCACACAAGTGATTGTTATTGCACATAATACCGTCCGTAAGCCCTTCAGCAATGAATATGCGGACTTTTATGTATGCAGGCCCCAGGGGAGGAAAAAAAAAGAAAAAATACACCAGTTGTACCTCCTGTGATCGCAGCAACTGCGTCTGTAGTTACCATAGCAACCCGGACTCACTGGTCTCTCTTCTCGCCTCCACTCAAGCTTGACAGAAACAAGAAAATGCGTCTTTTTGAGACATTTGGGAGTTTTTTTTGTTTTTTTTTTGCCGTTAGCAAGTGTCTGTAAGTCAACCATGTCTGATCCTGTGGAGCTGTCCACTCAGTGGACTAAAGCAGCAGTCCCCAACCACTGGAGGGTACTGGTATCGGTCCATGGACCATTTGGTACTGAGAGTGCTAGAGAGAAAAAAAATGTCATTTTGAAGATTCAGCGAGGTGTGCCGGAGTCAGCAATAAGTCACTCCTCCTGATAAAAAAGAAAAAAGTCTTCTACTTGCTCATTTTATTGGGGTTGAAATCTCCTTACACTTATATTTTTCTAATTAATTTAAGTTCCACAATTGCAGTATTAATCAAAATACCGTATTTAGTGGGGTGTGTAGACCCTATTATTGTAAAAAAAAAAAAACATTTTTGTGTTGACTTGCTCTTCAACTCTTATTAATACACAGCTGTGAACAGAAAAAAAACCTTCCAGCACAGATCATACGTATCATCCACAACCATACATCAACACACAGAAGAAAAAAATTAGCGATGGACCAATATCCTTGTTCCAATACCGATAACGAATATTAGTTGTTAAGGAGGCCAATATTACAATGAACGAATATCAACGTCAAAATTAAAAACTAAAAAAAAAAATCGTTTAAACTCCATGCTTAATTTCCTTGAAATGTCTTATATGTTTATGAACAAGTTTACATGATGCTTACTTTTTTTTTAACACATTGTAAACAACATACATCTTTGTTGTATAATTCTAACTTGCGCTGTCTTAAAAAGCTAAATGAAAACATTAACATGTAAAAAGGAACTGGTATGTAATGTAAATACTCTAAAATAGGAGCAATGTTAAAATCTCATTTGTTTTCAAACCAATTTTAAACAAAAACAAAAATGTCCCACATGTTCCCAGTCAGCCGACTCTTACGAAATGTATTTTTATTGGTGCCGATAATTGGTCCAACCGATAATCGGTCCCTCCTTAGACAAAATACCAAGATGATAAAAATTTGATCTGGACTAAAGGCGCCTACATTGAAGAGTCAAAATGATCAAATATTCTCTTTTAATTCACATGTTTTGGTTTACCAAATAATTCCACCAATGTATTAGGTATTAATCTACAGTTAATGAAAGACTTTTAAAGGTTTTAAAATGTAAAAAAAGAAACGTTGAATTGGAGGATCTTCCCGAATGTTTGTCTTTTATTATTCATATTATTTTTTGTTTGAATCTTTTTATTCCTTTGGTCCATTAACATCCTGCTTTACGTGTACGCACGTGTAATCATGTCTGTGGCCCAAAAAAGGTTAACAACCAACCGGCTTAAAGTGAGCATTAAAAGGGATGATACAAGATGCATTTGTGGAAACGCCGCTCTTAATATAACTGTTCTCATATTTCTCACAAGCAAAGGAGGCTGAATTAGAGCACTTCTAATAACGCCGAACAGCTCTTGCTTTAAGCTGCAGTAGTTGTTGTTTGTGCGGTTGCGCTTAAGCAGGGTTTAGCCTTCTGTTGGATGTCTGAAACTATGGTCACTTACCAGCATGTAGGTCAGAGCATTACGCGGCAACTTTGACACATTTATGTATTTATCTGGTCTGATCTTCGAGGGTTCAGACAGGAACGGCGGTGTGGTCGTTCTTCAGGCCAGCACTATCTTTTACCGTGGGACGAAATAAACGAGAGGCGGAACGCCTCATGGCTCGAACCCAAAGTGTTTACTCATGCACCCCACCCAAACGCACGCACCCAACCCTCAGAGACCAACAATTTCCACAACAGTGTGTTTAAATAAAGTAACAGTCAAAAGTTTGGAAACACCTTCATATTTGCTCTTTGTTTTGTTTTGTTTTTATTACCAATATTCCAAATTAACACAGAAGTCATCCAGACTACAAAACACCACGCAAGAAATCATCTTGTTAAAAATGTTGTTCAAACTAAAATGTGTTGTAGATTCTTCAAAAGGGTCACCTTGTCATGGTTTGTTGGGTTGTGGGTTTATTTTGAGGGGTTCTGTTTCTGTTTACGTTTATAGTTCCGGTTTCTGCCCCTGTCGCGTCTGCCTGCGTTAGTTTTGATTTAGTCCACCTGTCTGTTACCTGCGCCTCGTGTCCTCCAATCTGCTCCCTTTGCCTGTTGTCCCTGCCCAGCTGCCATGTGTTAGTTTGATTAGTTTGTGAATGTATTTAAGCCTAGTGTCTGTTACAGCCCGTGTCGGATCATTGTCTCTGTCATGTCATGGTCATATTGTCGTGTCTCTCCCGTCGTCAGTCAGCCCCGTGTTTTCCTGCTAGCCTGCCCGTCGTGTTTGTTTTCTGTTCTGCCAGCCTGCCTGCGCCCTTAGTTCGTGTTTTTGCCGTCCTGTTTTTTCCCGCTTTTGTTCCCGTTCCTCAATAAACATGGATTTCATCAACCCCCTGTCCCGACGCTCCCCTGCTTTTGGGTCCTCCGCAACCACGCCGGCGTTCACACCCGCCGTGCACCCCCGTGACAGAATGATCCGACCAACGCAGGACCCAGCGGGAAGCCCGCGGCGGCGGACACGACGCCGCCGCCCCGTCCGCATCCGCTCTCAGCCCGCCGGCCAGCCCCGTTCCCCCAGTGTAAGACCTCTTGTTTTTTCTTCCGTGTTTTTCCCCTCGGAGTCCGCGCCTGTCCCCGCTTCTGATCTGTCCCCCGCGTCCGTCACTTCCGCGTTTCCCTCGTGTTCCTCCGACCTCCCTTACGACACGATTCTGTCCCCGCACGTTTTTTGTAGTTCCGATTTCGCTGATTTGCGTAGTTCACCTTCCGTCCGTCCACCTGATCACTCTTCCTCTCCTGCTCGCGCTCCTCACTACACGTTAGAGTCTAATTTTTCCGACATCGAGGATTGCCCTCCCTTCGTCACGTTTCGTTCCAGTACCGGTCCTGATTTTGTTTACCCGCGTCCCTCTTCCGTCAACACTTTTTATCATATTCCGTATTCAAGCCCGTGCACCTCTGATTATGATTTTGATTCAGATTTTGACTATCAGTCCGGCCAGTCCTTTTACAGTTCGTCCGAAGACTCCGATTCAGAGCCCCTATTTGACCGTGACCTTTTCGTGGGCTCCCGGTTGGCATTTCGTGGCCGCCGGTGGAGGGGCCCGCGAAAAGGCCACCGCCCCAGTGACCACCAGAACCCATCTGTTCAGCCTTCCGATCCGTTCCCTCCTGTCTCTGTGTCCCCCTCTTGCCGCGCCCTGCCTACTTCCTCCTGTCCTGTACCACCCTCTTCTTGCACCCTGTCCCAAGCTCCTGTCGCGTCTGTACCACCGGTCTCTGTTCCCCAAACTTCCTGCCGGCGGGCTGAAGCGGCACCCGCCCCTGTCCCAGCGCCAAGGCGGCTACCCGCCCCTGTCCCAGCGCCAAGGCGGCTACCCGTACCTGTCCCTGCGCCAAGGCGGCTACCTGTCCCTGCGCCAAGGCGGCTACCTGTCCCTGCGCCAAGGCGGCTACCTGTCCCTGCGCCAAGGCGGCTACCTGTCCCTGCGCCAAGGCGGCTACCCGCCCCTGTCCCTGCGCCAAGGCGGCAGACCGCCCCTGTCCCAGCGCCAAGGCGGCAGACCGCCCCTGTCCCAGCGAGCCGGCGCCCGGCCTCTGCGAACCCTGCGAGCCGGTCCCCGGTCTCTGCGAACCCTGCGAGCCGGTCCCCGGCCTCTGCGAACCCTGCGAGCCGGTCCCCGGCCTCTGTGAACCCTGCGAGCCGGCGCCCGGCCTCTGTGACCCCTGCGAGCCGGCGCCCGGCCTCTGTGACCCCTGCGAGCCGGCGCCCGGCCTCTGTGACCCCTGCGAGCCGGCGCCCGGCCTCTGTGACCCCTGCGAGCCGGCCCCCGGCCTCTGTGACCCCTGCGAGCCGGCGCCCGGCCTCTGTGACCCCTGCGAGCCGGCCCCCGGCCTCTGTGAACCCTGCGAGCCGGCCCCCGGCCTCTGTGACCCCTGCGAGCCGGACCCCGGCCTCTGTGACCCCTGCGAGCCGGACCCCGGCCTCTGTGACCCCTGCGAGCCGGACCCCGGCCTCTGTGACCCCTGCGAGCCGGACCCCGGCCTCTGTGACCCCTGCGAGCCGGACCCCGGCCTCTGTGACCCCTGCGAGCCGGACCCCGGCCTCTGTGCACCCTGCGAGCCGGACCCCGGCCTCTGTGCACCCTGCGAGCCGGACCCCGGCCTCTGTGCACCCTGCGAGCCGGACCCCGGCCTCTGTGCACCCTGCGAGCCGGACCCCGGCCTCTGTGCACCCTGCGAGCCGGACCCCGGCCTCTGTGCACCCTGCGAGCCGGACCCCGGCCTCTGTGCACCCTGCGAGCCGGACCCCAGGCTCTGTGAACCCTGCCCGTCTGCCTCCCAAGCCAGTCGCCCGTCTGCCTCCCAAGCCAGTCGCCCGTCTGCCTCCCAAGCCAGTCGCCCGTCTGCCTCCCAAGCCAGTCGCCCGTCTGCCTCCAAAGCCAGTCGCCCGTCTGACTCCAAAGCCAGTCGCCCGTCTGCCTCAGTCATCCCAAGTCAGTCTCCTGGCATCCCCGCCGTTTCTGATTGGCCCCCAGTGGCTGTCTCTGTCCAGCCTGCCGTTCCCAGTGCTGCCAGCCACGGTGCCGCAGCCTCAGCCTGTTGAGCCACCAGCCACGGCGCCTCAGCCTCCTGAGCCGCCAGCCTCTGCGCCGCTGCCTCAGCCTCCTGAGCCACCAGCCACGGCGCCGCAGCCTCAGCCTGTTGAGCCACCAGCCACGGCGCCTCAGCCTCCTGAGCCGCCAGCCTCTGCGCCGCTGCCACAGCCTCCTGAGCCGCCAGCCTCGGCGCGGCAGCCGCAGTCGCCTGAGCTGTCAGCCATGCCACCATTGCCGCAGACGACAGAGATGCCAGACGGTTCCCTGTGGTCGCCCCTGTCCCAGGTCAGTCTTGTGCTCTCACTCGTGTCTGTGGTCTGCACCCAGTGGCTGTTCCCTGATGGCACCCCGACGACGCCTCCGCACCTGCCTGACGGCGTCCAGCCGACGCCTCCGCACCTGCCTGACGGCGTCCAGCCGACGCCTCCGCACCGGCCTGACGGCGTCCAGCCGACGCCTCCGCACCGGCCTGACGGCGTCCAGCCGACGCCTCCGCACCGGCCTGACGGCGTCCAGCCGACGCCTCCGCACCGGCCTGACGGCGTCCAGCCGACGCCTCCGCACCGGCCTGACGGCGTCCAGCCGACGCCTCCGCACCGGCCTGACGGCGTCCAGCCGACGCCTCCGCACCGGCCTGACGGCGTCCAGCCGACGCCTCCGCTCTGGCCTGACTGCGTCCAGCCGACGCCTCCGCTCTCGCCTGACGCCGCCCTGCTGACGTCTCCGCTCTCGCCTGACGCCCCGCCTGCCGATCTTCAGGGGCAACCGGGATACAAGCCTACCTGGGGTGGCTTGCTGTTCGCCATCGGGCGCCCAGGTCGCCCACCTGACTCGGCCCGCCGGGCACATCTGCTCTGGCGTCCTGGCCGCCCGCCTGATTCGCCTCGCCGGGCGCCTCTTGTCTGGCGTCCGGGCCGCCCACCTGACTCGGCCCGCCGGGCACATCTGCTCTGGCGTCCTGGCCGCCCGCCTGATTCGCCTCGCCGGGCGCCTCTTGTCTGGCGTCCGGGCCGCCCACCTGACTCGCCCCGCAGGGCACCTTTCGTCTGGCGACCGGGTCGCCCGCCTGACTCGCTCTGGCGACCGGGTCGTCCTCTGGACTTTCCCCCTCGGGTGCATCCCGTTTGGCACCAGGGGTGCCTTTGGACTGTTTTTGTTTTTCTCCTGTGCCCTCCTCCGGTCCCCCTTCCGCCCACCCTGCCTCGGTTTTGTTTGCTTGTCGGTTTGTTTTGGGACGTCTGGGATCCGTCCCTTGAGAGGGGGGTTCTGTCATGGTTTGTTGGGTTGTGGGTTTATTTTGAGGGGTTCTGTTTCTGTTTACGTTTATAGTTCCGGTTTCTGCCCCTGTCGCGTCTGCCTGCGTTAGTTTTGATTTAGTCCACCTGTCTGTTACCTGCGCCTCGTGTCCTCCAATCTGCTCCCTTTGCCTGTTGTCCCTGCCCAGCTGCCATGTGTTAGTTTGATTAGTTTGTGAATGTATTTAAGCCTAGTGTCTGTTACAGCCCGTGTCGGATCATTGTCTCTGTCATGTCATGGTCATATTGTCGTGTCTCTCCCGTCGTCAGTCAGCCCCGTGTTTTCCTGCTAGCCTGCCCGTCGTGTTTGTTTTCTGTTCTGCCAGCCTGCCTGCGCCCTTAGTTCGTGTTTTTGCCGTCCTGTTTTTTCCCGCTTTTGTTCCCGTTCCTCAATAAACATGGATTTCATCAACCCCCTGTCCCGACGCTCCCCTGCTTTTGGGTCCTCCGCAACCACGCCGGCGTTCACACCCGCCGTGCACCCCCGTGACACACCTTTGTCCAAGATAACGGCTTTGCACATCAACTTTATGATATGAATGATGCTTTATGATCTGCAATGACTTTGTTATTTTACGTAGGTAAAATGTCATTCAATTCAAAATGTATTTAAGATGTTAAATTTGTTCAAAGTGGGCACCTTTTGCCCAGATGACAGCTTTGCACATAAGCTTTATGATGTGGATGATGCTTTATGAATTAGAATGACTTTCAGTAGGTAACATTTTGCTAGGTTTACAAATAGTTCAAGCCAAAATATGCTCAGGAAATTAAATTCCTCAGACTTGGCACTTTCTTGCTAATTTGATGCCTTTGCACATCAGCTTTATGATGTGGGTGATGCTTTATGTGAATGAATGACTTTCAGTAAGGAATCATTTGCTAAATTAAACAATTCGTTCAAAGCAAAATGTTCTCAATTTGAGATCCTTCCAAATATGCACCTTTTGTCAAGGTGTCACTTTCGCACATCAGCTTTATGATGTGGGTGATGCTTTAAGAGCTCGAATGGCTTTGACTTAGAAATAATTTGAAAAGTCAAAAATGTTATTCAAACCAAAATATGGTTTATATTTTAACATTTCAAAAATCGGCACCTTTTGCCGAGGTGACACCTTTGTACATCAGCTTTTTGACATGGATGATGCTTTATGAGTTGGAATGACTTTCACTGAGGAATAATTTGTTAAGTTAATTATGGAATCCAAACCAAAGTGTGTTTAAGATATTAGCTTTCTCAAAACTGACACCTTTTGCCACAATGACATTTTTGCACATCACCTTTATGATGTGAGTGATTTTTTTTTAGTTAGAATGACTCAGCTCATTTGCTACATTAATTATTGTATTCTTACCAAATTGTTTTCAATTGTAAATTCTTCAACAAGAGAGTTTTTCACATCAGCCTTGGGATGCGAATGATGTTTTATGACTTGGAATGTCTTTCGATGAGGTACCATTTGCCAAATTAAAAATTGCTTTGATCCAAAATTTGTTTTATATTGTCGATTCTTCAAAGTATGCACCATTTGCCAAGATGGCACTTTGCAAACACTTACACATTACCGGTATGTATTATTTTTATTTACTTATTTATTATGTGGATGATGATTTATGACCGGGAATGACTTTTCAGTTCACAGCTGTGCATTTTCAAGAGTTTTTTTTTTTAAACCTTTTTATTCGTTTGCTAGCCTATGATTTTTTTTGTTGTTGTTTCCAAGCTTTGACTCGTACCGTATGTGTGACTACTCTTCTCAATGTGACATGTCACAAGCAAGATCTGACTTTTTAAAAACCTGGTAAATATTTTAGTCATTCTTATTTGAGCACAAGATCAATCTAATGACATTTGCGATTTTTTTTTTTTTCTGACGCTCTCTTTAGTCTTCTCCCTCCGCCTTGAAAATCTGCTTGGTAACGGCGATCCGTTTCTGGGACCATCCAAAATAAATTTGACAGAGCTCAAGTTACCCTTTACCCTCATCTTGCCCCTCTCCCCCATCTTCCTCCGCCTCCCCCCAGCAACTCCGCAAACATTCCCTCCCATGCCAATTCCCACCGTTTAACGTCTTTCTTTGAAACCCCTCTGAAACTTTCCGCGTCCCCTGTGGACGCTTGAAAACTTATGGCATAATTAAAATCACACACTCTTAATTGGACCTTTCCCAGGTCCCATTCCAAACATTTAACGTCACACCTCTCTTGGCTTGTATGCATCTCTGTGTGTCACAGAAGGCACAAGTGGGAAATTAAGGGAGCCAGAACGCAGTAAAAGCACAGCGCTGTCTGGACACGGCCAGTGTGTGTGTTGCACTCATTAGCCCGTGCCCTCTAATGAGAGTCCCATGGGGGTTAACACCTATAGACAGGGCCCATCTATGCCAGCCTGGTTGTGATTATAGCAGCCGGGCCGAAGCGCGGCGCATTAACTGGCTTCTCTCCGTTCTGTAATTAGAAGTGTCAGAACTGACCTATTGTTCGCCTAGGCCCATCTTTTACGCTTCGCAGTGGAAGCCGAAGTGGGAATTGAACCAACGACAGAGTCCCTAGGCAATTATTTCCAGTGTGGTCACGCTGGCGTGGAGGCCAGCAAAGGAGCGAGAGAAAACGATAGCCCAGAGAATAAGAGTGCGGCGTCCACGCCGCAGAAAGCCAGCCACAGTCAAACTGTGCAATTTGCTCCTCAAGAATATTGAGAAGACCGCAGCCTTTGACCAAGCTGCGCATTGTATATGATCTCTTTTTGGATACAATGAAAAATTCACAGCGAACTTCTCAGGGGAATCTTTTAGTTTCCTATTTACTTGCTTATTGGCAAACATAAGCACATCGCAGGATATTACAACCTTGAGATTGCTTGACTCAAGAGCTCTTCTTCGCCCTCGAGGTTCGCCGATTAATTTCACATTCATGCCATCCTCCAAGGTTGCTTTAATGAAATTTCAAGCCGGCTGTATTTTATTTCCTCCAATTTTTACACTAACAAAAATGTGCGGTGGCTGAGCGGAGGCGGACGGAATTCATTTGAAAAGTTGACACTAAAAATCCATATCGGTGCTGCGCGGTGGATTATGTGAGTACTAAAGTCACCCGCGGTTCCCAGTGATTTTTAAATCCTATTTTGGTGAAAGCGTGTGGAAATAAACAGTAATATCTTGCTATGAGCAATGGTGACACCCGTTGGAACTGACGCTTTTTGGATCCGTGTATCAAAACATCCAAATAATAATATTGAAAGGGGCTTATTCATTAGATGAAAATGTAAGGACGTTCCAAAATGTCCACCCAACAACCCATTGTCTCGTATTTTCATTTGTAGTCATCATTCCCTAATCCGGCACGTGTTATTGACTGATTTAGGACAATATGTACAGTACACCACAATGTTGTCATTCACACGAAAGCTACTGACGTCAACCCACTTAAGTATAACATCCAACGATCGGATTTCCTCCTGACAGAAGAAGGGGCGGAAAGCGCTCTCGAAACCGTGAAATCATCAGCTCTAAAAGGCTTTTTTTCATACTCCTTCCTGTTGAGACCAGATGACAGAATACTGGATGGTCGAGTGACCTGTCCCGCTTGGCCGCTTACAGTCTTTTCCCATAAGCTCGTTATACCCGGACCTAGACCCACCTGCCGTCTGAAATGTGACTGGCTGTAATTGGACAAGAGATTCTTTGAGGAGCTAAGTAACCATGCGCGGTGGTGGCCTTTCAGCTTAGTCTTTGTTTAACCCAATGACCTGTCCTTCAAGGGTATCAACTCTTAACGTGACCACCCTGAAGGTCTAGTTGGGTTACATGGACGTTGTCATCCAGGAAAAGCCAGACGCAAAATGTACTCCAGAAAAGGAAATGCAAAAGATAATGCGTTCAGGCCACGGACGTGCCTGTGAGGAATCTGGCACGGAAGCGCACGCACGTGGTTGCAATCATAGCCAAACATCTCAACACGCCCGATTTTTATTTCATTTGTCATTTCCGACCTCCCATTCTTTGACATTCAACTGCGATCCCGGGATAGTCTGCAATGTCTTTTTGAGGGTGTAGCGCATGGCGCACGGCCAACACATGGCGGTTGTGAACTTACTTCCTCGCCGACGGTCCGACATGGTCCCACATCACACGAGAACATTCTGTTTGAATGAGGAGATGAGGACTTTAAAAAACAAAAAAATATCCTTCCCAATCCCAAAAGCGTCTTTGAACACATCTTTTTGTGTGTCATACTCGATCAACGTCTTTGATCCCAATGCTGCAAAGTGGTGGTGCACGCCATCTGTGAGCAGTTTTGAGCTTGAGATGAGACCACCCGGTGAACTTTCTCTCCCTGTCTGTTTTAACTCCAAACGTGACCTTCCAACAGGCCATCACCTGCTGTCATCAGCCAAGTAAATGCACGGCCTCCGCCTGCTTAAGGACACTTGGATGATTTTAGTGGATGCCTGTCAATAAATCACTCAAGTCAAGTATGCCTCTTAGTAAATGTGGATGACCCTCAGATGATCAGGTGTGGAATATCCCACCGGAACATGTTGTACATCTGCCCTATAAACCTTTCAAATCCCTAGTAACTGTGACTTGTGTTTTCCCGAGAAGCTAGACATAAATCATGGGAAAAGTTGAGCATTACTGTATTCATTGTGTAAATGCATGTTTTTTCAAGCCGTATCACCACAAACCCCAGAAATGTCAAAATCCTGTTGAAAAATGCTCCACAAACATGACGGACATTCTGGGCAGACAGGAAAAAAAACATACAGTGGAACCTCTAAAGTCTGAGCCTGGTCGCTGCTCTGATTTGTTTGGATTCTGAAACCATTTTTTCCCATTGGAAGTCACGTAAGTGTCGATTCAAGGGTCAAGCAATGTCACTCTCATAAAAGGTTTGATTATGTGCTTTCTGGTAAACAAACAAACAAAGAAATAAATGACCACGTTCAAGATCCAGCTTAATGAAAAATACTCAAATAGAAATAGAAATTTAAAAAAAAACTATTTTGCTAATTAGCCTGACACAAATACTGACTCACTGTGTTGATCAATGGCTGTGTAATTTCACTTAACTGTTTTGAAAAAGACCGTATGACTAATCTCACGTGAGTGTGCTATTCTAGTGTACACTAATTAGGGCCCGAGCAGCTACCGCTGCGAGAGCCCTCTTGTTTTTCACCGGATTATTATTAGGGCCCGAGCAGCTACCGCTGCGAGAGCCCTCTTGTTTTTCTCCAGATTATTATTATTATTATTATTATTATTATTATTATTATTATTATTATTATTATTTACTGTGCAGCGCTTTTCCATTTTTGAGGGCCTAAACATGCACGAAAAGTCACCAAAATTTGCACATTTGTCGGGCCCGGTGAAAAATTGGATATTTTTGTGTTTCTCAAAACAATGCAAAAAAAATGGCTCTGCAGCGCCACCTAAGGTTGAAAAAATGCACCTGGTCCCGGCCCGTTTGACCTAGAGCTACGAAAATTTTTAGGCATATGTAGGACCTAGAGACCTACAAAAAAGTCAGCGCGAGCCATGTGCTCAGATGTACAGAAAAAGAGTTATGAATTTTTGAATGTGCATTTTTGGCCCATTTTTGCACGTTTGTAGGTCCCAAACTGCTCCTTGTTTCTCCTAAACGCTTTACTCAATCACCTTCAAATTTGCTGTGGTCCATATTCACACATAGGGGCACAAGTGGGCAAAATTTGGTGCAGATCCGCTGGCATATATGATAGGGGCGTGGCTTCAAATTATGTGTTCAATTTTTCCTTCGCCAAGAGGGACATAAACCTTAATAACTTTGATGTACTAGCTTAAAAAAATCTAAAACTTCATAGACACATGGAAACTTATGTCTTTAACACCTTTGAAAAAAGTTTTTTCAAATACCTACTAGCGCCGCCTAGTGGTTGATTAAAATGTCATTTTTTACACTTTCATGTATTGTGCTCAGTCTGTTTGAGTAAAACAAATGAAAATTGGTCAGAATATCATTAAGACATGGAATATTAAGGTTTTAAAATTTTACGACTTTTCGATAATGGGCGTAGTCTGCACGCCACCTCAAAGTCAGATGACTCGCCAAAACGAAAAAAGTGGCTGTAATTGGCCCCAAAATGGCCTTATGAGTGGAAAATAGCCTCTCACTCCCGGCCCGTTTGACCTAGAGCTCCAAAAATTTGTAGCCTTATGTAGGACCTCGAGCCCTACAAAAAAGTCAGCGCGAGCCATGTGCTCAGATGTACAGAAAGAGAGTTATGAATTTTTGAATGTGCACTTTTGGCCCGTTTTTGCTCATTTGCACGTCCCGAACTGCTCCTTTTTTCTCCCAAACCCTTGACCTGATCGACTTCAAATTTGCTGTGATGTTTTATCTGACTGTGAGGCACAATTGTTCAAATTTTTGTGATGATCCGCCATCAAATATGTTGGGGGCGGGGCTTTATATTATGCCTTTGATGATTACTTTGCCACATGTGAAACAAACCTTTATAACTCAGCTTTACAAGCTTGGAAAAATCTGAAAATTCACAGACACATGAAGACTCAAGCCCTTAACACAAGTGTTTAAAAAAATCTTCAATTGCTTATAAAGCCATCCAGTGGCAAACAAAAATGTCAGTCTGATGTCTCGCCAAAACGAACAAAGTTGCTGTGTTTGGTCCCAGATGGGCTTATCTTTTCTAAACTTCATATATTTGATGGGTTTCCAATGCGGAATACACCTATTAACGTATTTTTTGTTATAGTGCGAGCGCCACCTAGTGGCAGCCAAAAATATAGCATTTTTTAAACATTTTTATGTGTTTAGCTGAGCCCTTTGAAGTAATATCGCTGAAATTAAGTCTGAAAAGCCTCTAGACAGCCCTGCTGACCTCCACCAAATTTTACGAAGTTTCGATAATGGGTGTGGCCTCTACGGCCATTTTCATTCCGAAGCTTTATCTGTCCAGTAAAAGTTGCTGTAATTTTACCCAGATGATCTGATCTTCTCACAATTTCACACATTGGATGAAAATATTCTCCTGAACATATCGACAAAAATACATTCCAGTTTAAAGCTAGCGCCACCTAGTGGCTGCAAAAAATGTCATTAGTCGAACGATTACAGTCAATCCTGTTTGGTTTGACCTACAGCTATGAAACTTTGTAGGCAAATGAAGGACTGCATGCCCTACAAAAAAGTCAATACAAGTGATGTGCTAGGATGTACAGAAAAATTGTTATGAATTTTTTTAATGTGCAGTTTTGTCCCATTCTTAGACATTAGCTGGTCTCAAACTAGTGCCTTTTTCTCTTAAATGATTCACCCCATTACCTTCAACTTTGGCATGAATCATTATCCAACTGAGGGGCACACATAGTCCAAATATCGTGAAGATCTCTTGACATAAAAGATGGGGGCGGAGCTTCAAATTATGTTTAATACTTCCTTTGCCAAGAGTAACAAAAATCTTAATAACTCAGCTATGACAGCTTCAAACCATCTGAAACTTTCCTGGGCCTTTAAAAGTCATGCAATAATACAGCTATGTGATAAACTTTCAAATCATTTACAGCGCCACCCAGTGGCGGACAAAAATATCATTTTTTATACTTTTATGTACTGTGAAATGCCTGTTTGACTAAATGAACTAAAAAATGGTCAGAAAAGCTATGACACATTGGAACATTAAGGTTCTCAACTTTTATGACTTTTCATTAAAGGGTGTGGCCTCTATGCAAACTCAAAGTCTGATGTCTCCCCAAAACGGTAAAAGTTGCTGTAATTGGACCTAGATGATCTGATGTTTGCAAAACTTCATATATGGGATGGGAGTCCAATGTGAAACACACCTACAAGCCTATTTTTTATCATAGTACGAGCGCCACCTAGTGGCAGCAAAAAATATAGCAAATCCTTAATGTTTTTATGTACTCTGCTGAGCCCCTTGAAGTGATATATCCCTTAAATGTTTTCTGAAAAGCCAGTGGCCATGCCTTATGCCCCCCACAAATCAGTACAATGTTTCGACAGTGGGTGTGGCCTATATGGAATTGAAAGTCACAAAATTTGAACAATAAAAGCTGCAGTAACTCCACACACATTGTCCCACCTTGTCTAAATTTTACATATTTGGTAATAGTCCTGCACTGAAGTGATCTACAACAAATTTTTCATCATTCATAGTCCTTGTTCATACCCCGACCTGTTCATACCCCAACGTGCACAGGTCTGCGAGGGCCCTTTATAGCTGCTTGCAGCTCTAGTTATTATTATTATTATTTACTGTGCAGCGCTTTTCCATTTTTGAGGGCCTAAACATGCACGAAAAGTCACCAAAATTTGCACATTTGTCGGGCCTGGTGAAAAATTTGATTTTTTTGTGTTTCCCAAAACAATGCAAAAAAAATGGCTCTGCAGCGCCACCTAAGGTCGAAAAAGTGCACCTAGTCCCGGCCCGTTTGACCTAGAGCTACGAAAATTTTTTGGCATATGTAGGACCTAGAGACCTACAAAAAAGTCAGCACGAGCCATGTGCTCAGATGTACAGAAAAAGAGTTATGAATTTTTGAATGTGCATTTTTGGCCCATTTTTGCACGTTTGCAGGTCCCAAACTGCTCCTTCTTTCTCCTAAACGCTTTACTCAATCGCCTTCAAATTTGCTGTGGTCCATATTCACACATAGAGGCACAAGTGGGCAAAATTTGGTGCAGATCCGCTGACATATATGATAGGGGCATGGCTTCAAATTATGTGTTCAATTTTTCCTTCGCCAAGAGTGACATAAACCTTAATAACTTTGATGTACTAGCTTAAAAAAATCTAAAACTTCATAGACACATGGAAACTTATGTCTTTAACACATTTGAAAAAAGTTTTTTTCAATACCTACTAGCGCCGCCTAGTGGTTGATCAAAATGTCATTTTTTACAGTTTCATGTATTGTGCTCAGTCTGTTTAAGTAAAAAAAGTGAAAATTGGTCAGAATATCCTTAAGACATGGAATATTAAGATTTTAAAATTTTATGACTTTTCGATAATGGGCGTGGTCTGCACGCCACTTCAAAGTCAGATGACTCGCCAAAACGAAAAAAGTGGCTGTAATTGGCCCCAAAATGGCCTTATGAGTGGAAAATAGCCTCTTACTGCCGGCCCATTTGACCTAGAGCTACAAAAGTTTGTAGCCTTATGTAGGACCTCGAGCCCTACAAAAAAGTCAGCGCGAGCCATATGCTCAGATGTACAGAAAGAGAGTTATGAATTTTTGAATGTGCACTTTTGGCCCGTTTTTGCTCATTTGCAGGTCCCGAACTGCTCCTTTTTTCTCCCAAACGCTTGACCCGATCGACTTCAAATTTGCTGTGATGTTTTATCTGACTGTGAGGCACAATTGTTCAAATTTTCGTGATGATCCGCCATCAAATATGTTGGGGGCGGGGCTTCATATTATGCCTTTGATGATTACTTTGCCACATGTGAAACAAACCTTTATAACTCAGCTTTACAAGCTTAGAAAAATCTGAAACTTCACATACACATGAAGACTTAAGCCCTTAACACAAGTGTTTAAAAAAATCTTCAATTGCTTATAAGGCCATCTAGTGGCAAACAAAAATGTCAGTCTGATGTCTCGCCAAAACGAACAAAGTTGCTGTGTTTGGTCCCAGATGGTCTTATCTCTTCTAAACATTACATATTTGATGGGTTTCGAATGCGGAATACACCTATCAACGTATATTTTGCTATAGTGCGAGCGCCACCTAGTGGCAGCCAAAAATATAGCATTTTTGAAACATTTTTACGTGTTTAGCTGAGCCCTTTGAAGTAATATCGCTGAAATTACGTGTGACAAGCCTCTAGACAGCCTTGCTGACCTCCACCAAATTTTACGAAATTTCGATAATGGGCGTGGCCTTTACGTCCATTTTCATTCCGAAAATTTAACGGACCAGTAAAAGCTGCTGTAATTTGACCCAGATGATCTGATCTTCTCACAATTTCACACATTGGATGAAAATCTATTCCTGAAGACATCGACAAACATATATTCCAGTTTAAAGCTAGCGCCACCTAGTGGCTGCAAAAAATGTCATTAGTCGAAAGATTGGAGTCATCCCTGTTTGGTTTGACCTAACACTATAAAAGTTTTTAGGCATATGTAGGATTGTAAGACCTACAAAAAACTCAATAAGAGTGATGTGCTAAGATGTACAGAATAATTTTTATGATTTTTTTTTTATGTGCAATTTTGCCCCATTCTTAGACATTAGCCGGTCTAAATCTAGTGCCTTTTTCTCTTAAACGGTTCACCCGATTAACTTCTACGTTGGCATGGACTATTAGCAGATATAGCGGCACAAATCTCCCAAAAATTGTGAAGATCCCATGACTTGTAAGATGTGGGCGGAGCTTCAAATTGTTTTGAATATTTCCTTCGCCAAGAGTGACAAAAACCTTAATAACTCAGCTGTTTCAGCTTCAAATCATGTGAAACACTTGCAAGGAGTTTAAAAGTCATGCCCTAATACAGCTATGTGATAAACATCCAAATCATTTACAGCGCCACCTAGTGGCGGACAAAAATCTAATTTTTTACACTCTCATGTACTGTGCAATGTCTGTTTGACTACATGAACTAAAAAATGGTCAGAAAAGCTATGACACAGTGGAGAATGAAGGTTCTCATTTTTTATGATTTTTTAATAAAAGGCGTGGCCTGTATGCCAGCTCAAAGTCCGATTTCTCAACAAAACAGTAAAAGTTGCTGTAATTGGACCTAGATGATTTGATGTTTGCAAAACTTCATATATGGGATGAGTGTCCAATGTGAAACACACCTACAAGCCTATTTTTTATCATAGTATGAGCGCCACCTAGTGGCAGCAAAAAATATAGCAAATCCTTAATGTTTTTATGTACTCTGCTGAGCCCCTTGAAGCGATATCCCTTAAATGTTTTCTGAAAAGCCAGTGGCCATGCCTTATGCCCCCCACAAATCAGTACAATGTTTCGACAGTGAATGTGGCCTATATGGCATTGAAAGTCACAAAATTGGAACAATAAAAGCTGCAGTACCTCCACACAACATTGTCCCATCTTGTCTAAATTTTACATATTTGGTAATAGTCCTGCACTGAAGTGATCAACAACAAATTTTTCATCATTCGTAGTCCTTGTTCATACCCCGACCTGTTCATACCTCAACGTGCACAGGTCTGCGAGGGCCCTTTATAGCTGCTTGCAGCTCTAGTTATTAGGGCCCGAGCAGCTACCGCTGCGAGAGCCCTCTTGTTTTTCTCCAGATTATTATTATTATTATTATTATTATTATTATTATTATTATTATTATTATTATTTACTGTGCAGCGCTTTTCCATTTTTGAGGGCCTAAACATGCACGAAAAGTCACCAAAATTTGCACATTTGTCGGGCCCGGTGAAAAATTGGATATTTTTGTGTTTCCCAAAACAATGCAAAAAAAATGGCTCTGCAGCGCCACCTAAGGTCAAAAAAGTGCACCTGGTCCCGGCCCGTTTGACCTAGAGCTACGAAAATTTTTAGGCATATGTAGGACCTAGAGACCTACAAAAAAGTCAGCGCAAGCCATGTGCTCAGATGTACAGAAAAAGAGTTATGAATTTTTGAATGTGCATTTTTGGCCCATTTTTGCACGTTTGCAGGTCCCAAACTGCTCCTTGTTTCTCCCAAACGCTTTACTCAATCGCCTTCAAATTTGCTGTGGTCCATATTCACACATAGGGGCACAAGTGGGCAAAATTTGGTGCAGATCCGCTGACATATATGATAGGGGCGTGGCTTCAAATTATGTGTTCAATTTTTCCTTCGCCAAGAGTGACAAAAACCTTAATAACTTTGATGTACTAGCTTAAAAAAATCTAAAACTTCATAGACACATGGAAACTTATGTCTTTAACACCTTTAAAAAAAGTTTTTTTAAATACCTACTAGCGCCGCCTAGTGGTTGATTAAAATGTCATTTTTTACACTTTCATGTATTGTGCTCAGTCTGTTTGAGTAAAACAAATGAAAATTGGTCAGAATATCATTAAGACATGGAATATTAAGGTTTTACAATTTTACGACTTTTCGATAATGGGCGTAGTCTGCACGCCACCTCAAAGTCAGATGACTCGCCAAAACGAAAAAAGTGGCTGTAATTGGCCCCAAAATGGCCTTATGAGTGGAAAATAGCCTCTCACTCCCGGCCCGTTTGACCTAGAGCTCCAAAAATTTGTAGCCTTATGTAGGACCTCGAGCCCTACAAAAAAGTCAGCGCGAGCCATGTGCTCAGATGTACAGAAAGAGAGTTATGAATTTTTGAATGTGCACCTTTAGCCCGTTTTTGCTCATTTGCAGGTCCCGAACTGCTCCTTTTTTCTCCCAAACGCTTGACCCGATCGACTTCAAATTTGCTGTGATGTTTTATCTGACTGTCAGGCACAATTGTTCAAATTTTTGTGATGATCCGCCACCAAATATGTTGGGGGCGGGGCTTTATATTATGCCTTTGATGATTACTTTGCCACATGTGAAACAAACCTTTATAACTCAGCTTTACAAGCTTGGAAAAATCTGAAACTTCACAGACACATGGAGACTCAAGCCCTTAACACAAGTGTTTAAAAAAATCTTCTATTGCTTATAAGGCCATCTAGTGGCAAACAAAAATGTCAGTCTGATGTCTCGCCAAAACGAACAAAGTTGCTGTGTTTGGTCCCAGATGGTCTTATCTTTTCTAAACTTCATATATTTGATGGGTTTCCAATGCGGAATACACCTAACAACGTATTTTTTGTTATAGTGCGAGCGCCACCTAGTGGCAGCCAAAAATAGAGCATTTTTTAAACGTTTTTATGTGTTTAGCTGAGCCCTTTGATGTAATATCGCTGAAATTAGGTCTGAAAAGCCTCTAGACAGCCCTGCTGACCTCCACCAAATTTTACGAAGTTTCAATTATGGGCGTGGCCTCTACGACCATTTTCATTCCGAAGCTTTATCTGTCCAGTAAAAGTTGCTCTAATTTGACCCAGATGATCTGATCTTCTCACAATTTCACACATTGGATGAAAATATTCTCCTGAACATATCGACAAAAATATATTCCAGTTTAAAGCTAGCGCCACCTAGTGGCTGCAAAAAATGTCATTAGTCGAAAGATTACCGTCAATCCTGTTTGGTTTGACCTACAGCTATGAAACTTTGTAGGCAAATGAAGAACTGCAAGACCTACAAAAAAGTCAATAGAAGTGATGTGCTAGGATGTACAGAAAAATTGTTAAGAATTTTTTTAATGTGCAGTTTTGTCCCATTCTTAGACATTAGCTGGTCTCAAACTAGTGCCTTTTTCTCTTAAACGATTCACCCCATTACCTTCAACTTTGGCATGAATCATTATCCAACTGAGGGGCACACATAGTCCAAATATCGTGAAGATCTCTTGACAGAAAAGATGGGGGCGGAGCTTCAAATTATGTTTAATACTTCCTTCGCCAAGAGTGACAAAAATGTTAATAACTCAGCTATGACAGCTTCAAACCATCTGAAACTTTCCTGGGACTTTAAAAGTCATGCAATAATACAGCTATGTGATAAACTTTCAAATCATTTACAGCGCCACCCAGTGGCGGACAAACATCTCATTTTTTATACTTTTATGTACTGTGAAATGCCTGTTTGACTAAATGAACTAAAAAATGGTCAGAAAAGCTATGACACATTGGAACATTAAGGTTCTCAACTTTTATGACTTTTCATTAAAGGGCGTGGCCTCTATGCAAACTCAAAGTCTGATGTCTCCCCAAAACGGTGAAAGTTGCTGTAATTGGACCTAGATGATCTGATGTTTGCAAAACTTCATATATGGGATGGGAGTCCAATGTGAAACACACCTACAAGCCTATTTTTTATCATAGTACGAGCGCCACCTAGTGGCAGCAAAAAATATAACAAATCCTTAATGTTTTTATGTACTCTGCTGAGCCCCTTGAAGTGATATCCCTTAAATGTTTTCTGAAAAGCCAGTGGCCATGCCTTATGCCCTCCACAAATCAGTACGATGTTTCGACAGTGGGTGTGGCCTATATGGCATTGAAAGTCACAAAATTGGAACAATAAAAGCTGCAGTAACTCCACCCACATTGTCCCACCTTGTCTAAATTTTACATATTTGGTAAGAGTCCTGCACTGAAGTCATCTACAACTACTATTTCATTGTTCATAGTCCTTGTTCATACCCCGACCTGTTCATACCCCAACGTGCACAGGTCTGCGAGGGCCCTTTATAGCTGCTTGCAGCTCTAGTTATTATTATTATTATTATTAGGGCCCGAGCAGCTACCGCTGCGAGAGCCCTCTTGTTTTTCTCCAGATTATTATTATTATTATTATTATTATTATTATTATTATTATTATTATTATTATTTACTGTGCAGCGCTTTTCCATTTTTGAGGGCCTAAACATGCACGAAAAGTCACCAAAATTTGCACATTTGTCGGGCCTGGTGAAAAATTTGATATTTTTGTGTTTCCCAAAACAATGCAAAAAAATTGGCTCTGCAGCGCCACCTAAGGTCGAAAAAGTGCACCTGGTCCCGGCCCGTTTGACCTAGAGCTACGAAAAATTTTAGGCATATGTAGGACCTAGCGACCTACAAAAAAGTCAGCGCGAGCCATGTGCTCAGATGTACAGAAAAAGAGTTATGAATTTTTGAATGTGCATTTTTGGCCCATTTTTGCACGTTTGCAGGTCCCAAACTGCTCCTTGTTTCTCCTAAACGCTTTACTCAATCACCTTCAAATTTGCTGTGGTCCATATTCACACGTAGGGGCACAAGTGGGCAAAATTTGGTGCAGATCCGCTGGCATATATGATAGGGGCGTGGCTTCAAATTATGTGTTCAATTTTTCCTTCGCCAAGAGGGACATAAACCTTAATAACTTTGATGTACTAGCTTAAAAAAATCTAAAACTTCATAGACACATGGAAACTTATGTCTTTAACATCTTTAAAAAAAAATTTTTTAAATACCTACTAGCGCCGCCTAGTGGTTGATTAAAATGTCATTTTTTACACTTTCACGTATTGTGCTCAGTCTGTTTGAGTACAACAAATGAAAATTGGTCAGAATATCAATAAGACATGGAATATTAAGGTTTCAAAATTTTATGACTTTTCGATAATGGGCGTAGTCTGCACGCCACCTCAAAGTCAGATGACTCGCCAAAACGAAAAAAGTGGCTGTAATTGGCCCCAAAATGGCCTTATGAGTGGAAAATAGCCTCTTACTCCCGGCCCATTTGACCTAGAGCTACAAAAATTTGTAGCCTTATGTAGGACCTCGAGCCCTACAAAAAAGTCAGCGTGAGCCATATGCTCAGATGTACAGAAAGAGAGTTATGAATTTTTGAATGTGCACCTTTAGCCCGTTTTTGCTCATTTGCAGGTCCCGAACTGCTCCTTTTTTCTGCCAAACGCTTGACCCGATCGACTTCAAATTTGCTGTGATGTTTTATCTGACTGTGAGGCACAATTGTTCAAATTTTCGTGACGATCCGCAATCAAATATGTTGGGGGCGGGGCTTCATATTAAGCCTTTGATGATTACTTTGCCACATTTGAAACAAACCTTTATAACTCAGCTCTCCAAGCTTGGAAAAATCTGAAACTTCACAGACACATGAAGACTCAAGCCCTTAACACATGTGTTTAAAAAAATCTTAAATTGCTTATAAGGCCACCTAGTGGCAAACAAAAATGTCAGTCTGATTTCTCGCGAAAACTAACAAAATTGCTGTATTTGGACCCAGATGGTCTTATCTTTTCTAAACATTACATATTTAATGGATTTCCAATGCGGAATACACCTATCAACTTATTTTTTGCTATAGTGTGAGCGCCACCTAGTGGCAGCCAAAAATATAGCATTTTTTAAACGTTTTTATGTGTTTAGCTGAGCCCTTTGATGTAATATCGCTGAAATTAGGTCTGAAAAGCCTCTAGACAGCCCTGCTGACCTCCACTAAATTTTACGAAGTTTCGATAATGGGCGTGGCCTCTACGACCATTTTCATTCTGAAGCTTTATCTGTCCAGTAAAAGTTGCTATAATTTGACCCAGATGATCTGATCTTCTCACAATTTCACACATTGGATGAAAATATTCTCCTGAACATATCGACAAAAATATATTCCTGTTTAAAGCTAGCGCCACCTAGTGGCTGCAAAAAATGTCATTAGTCGAAAGATTACAGTCAATCCTGTTTGGTTTGACCTACAGCTATGAAACTTTGTAGGCAAATGAAGGGCTGTAAGACCTACAAAAAAGTCAATAGAAGTGATGTGCTAGGATGTACAGAAAAATTGTTATGAACTTTTTTAATGTGCAGTTTTGTCCCATTCTTAGACATTAGCTGGTCTCAAACTAGTGCCTTTTTCTCTTAAACGATTCACCCCATTACCTTCAACTTTGGCATGAATCATTATCCAACTGAGGGGCACACTTAGTCCAAATATCGTGAAGATCTCTTTACAAAAAAGATGGGGGCGGAGCTTCAAATTATGTTTAATACTTCCTTCGCCAAGAGTGACAAAAATATTAATAACTCAGCTATGACAGCTTCAAACCATCCGAAACTTTCCTGGGACTTTAAAAGTCATGCAATAATACAGCTATGTGATAAACTTTCAAATCATTTACAGCGCCACTCAGTGGCGGACAAAAATCTCATTATTTATACTTTTATGTACTGTGAAATGCCTGTTTGACTAAATGAACTCAAAAATGGTCAGAAAAGCTATGACACATTGGAACATTAAGGTTCTCAACTTTTATGACTTTTCAATAAAGGGCGTGGCCTCTATGCCAACTCAAAATCCGATGTCTCGCCAAAACGGTAAAAGTTGCTGTAATTGGACCTAGATGATCTGATATTTTTAAAACTTCGTATATGGGATGGGAGTCCAATGTGAAACACACCTACAAGCCTATTTTTTATCATAGTACGAGCGCCACCTAGTGGCAGCAAAAAATATAGCAAATCCTTAATGTTTTTATGTACTCTGCTGAGCCCCTTGAAGTGATATCCCTTAAATGTTTTCTGAAAAGCCAGTGGCCATGCCTTATGCCCTCCACAAATAAGTACGATGTTTCGACAGTGGGTGTGGCCTATATGGCATTGAAAGTCACAAAATTGGAACAATAAAAGCTGCAGTAACTCCACCCACATTGTCCCACCTTGTCTAAATTTTACATATTTGGAAAGAGTCCTGCAATGAAGTGATATACAACTACTATTTCATCGTTCATAGTCCTTGTTCATACCCCGACCTGTTCATACCTCAACGTGCACAGGTCTGCGAGGGCCCTTTATAGCTGCTTGCAGCTCTAGTTATTATTATTATTATTTACTGTGCAGCGCTTTTCCATTTTTGAGGGCCTAAACATGCACGAAAAGTCACCAAAATTTGCACATTTGTCGGGCCCGGTGAAAAATTGGATATTTTTGTGTTTCCCAAAACAATGCTAAAAAAATGGCTCTGCAGCGCCACCTAAGGTTGAAAAAGTGCACCTGGTCCCGGCCCGTTTGACCTAGAGCTACGAAGATTTTTCGGCATATGTAGGACCTAGAGACCTACAAAAAAGTCAGCGCGAGCCATGTGCTCAGATGTACAGAAAAAGAGTTATGAATTTTTGAATGTGCATTTTTGGCCCATTTTTGCACGTTTGCAGGTCCCAAACTGCTCCTTGTTTCTCCTAAACGCTTTACTCAATCACCTTCAAATTTGCTGTGGTCCATATTCACACATAGGGGCACAAGTGGGCAAAATTTGGTGCAGATCCGCTGACATATATGATAGGGGCGTGGCTTCAAATTATATGTGTTCAATTTTTCCTTCGCCAAGAGTGACATAAACCTTAATAACTTTGTTGTACTAGCTTAAAAAAATCTAAAACTTCATAGATACATGGAAACTTATGTCTTTAACACCTTTGAAAAAAGTTTTTTTAAATACCTACTAGCGCCGCCTAGTGGTTGATTAAAATGTTATTTTTTACACTTTCATGTATTGTGCACAGTCTGTTTGAGTAAAACAAATGAAAATTGGTCAGAATATCATTAAGACATGGAATATTAAGGTTTTAAAATTTTACGACATTTCGATAATGGGCGTAGTCTGCACGCCACCTCAAAGTCAGATGACTCGCCAAAACGAAAAAAGTGGCTGTAATTGGCCCCAAAATGGCCTTATGAGTGGAAAATAGCCTCTCACTCCCGGCCCGTTTGACCTAGAGCTCCAAAAATTTGTAGCCTTATGTAGGGCCTCGAGCCCTACAAAAAAGTCAGCGCGAGCCATATGCTCAGATGTACAGAAAGAGAGTTATGAATTTTTGAATGTTCACTATTGGCCCGTTTTTGCTCATTTGCAGGTCCCGAACTGCTCCTTTTTTCTCCCAAACGCTTGACCCGATCGCCTTCAAATTTGCTGTGATGTTTTATCTGACTGTGAGGCACAATTGTTCAAATTTTCGTGACGATCCGCCAACAAATATGGTGGGGGCGGGGCTTTATATTATGCCTTTGATGATTACTTTGCCACATGTGAAACAAACCTTTATAACTCAGCTTTCCAAGCTTGGAAAAATCTGAAACTTCACAGACACATGGAAACTTAAGCCCTTAACACAAGTGTTTAAAAAAATCTTCAATTGCTTATAAGGCCATCTAGTGGCAAACAAAAATGTCAGTCTGATGTCTCGCCAAAACGAACAAAGTTGCTGTGTTTGGTCCCAGATGGTCTTATCTTTTCTAAACTTCATATATTTGATGGGTTTCCAATGCGGAATACACCTATCAACGTATTTTTTGTTATAGTGCGAGCGCCACCTAGTGGCGGCCAAAAATATAGCATTTTTTAAACGTTTTTATGTGTTTAGCTGAGCCCTTTGATGTAATATCGCTGAAATTAAGTCTGCAAAGCCTCTAGACAGCCCTGCTGACCTCCACCAAATTTTACGAAGTTTCGATAATGGGCGTGGTCTCTACGACCATTTTCATTCCGAAGCTTTATCTGTCCAGTAAAAGTTGCTGTAATTTGACCCAGATGATCTGATCTTCTCACAATTTCACACATTGGATGATAATATTCTCCTGAACATATCGACACAAATATATTCCAGTTTAAAGCTAGCGCCACCTAGTGGCTGCAAAAAATGTCATTAGTCGAAAGATTACAGTCAATCCTGTTTGGTTTGACCTACAGCTATGAAACTTTGTAGGCAAATGAAGGACTGCAAGACCTACAAAAAAGTCAATAGAAGTCATGTGCTAGGATGTACAGAAAATTTTTTATGAATTTTTTTCAATATGCAGTTTTGTCCCATTCTTAGACATTAGCTGGTCTCAAACTAGTGCCTTTTTCTCTTAAACGATTCACCCCATTACCTTCAAATTTGGCATGAATCATTATCCAACTGAGGGGCACACATAGTCCAAATATTTTGAAGATCTCTTGACAGAAAAGATGGGGGCGGAGCTTCAAATTATGTTTAATACTTCCTTCGCCAAGAGTGACAAAAATCTTAATAACTCAGCTATGACAGCTTCACACCATCTGAAACTTTCCTGGGACTTTAAAAGTCATGCAATAATACAGCTATGTGATAAACTTTCAAATCATTTACAGCGCCACCCAGTGGCGGACAAAAATCTCATTTTTTATACTTTTATGTACTGTGAAATGCCTGTTTGACTAAATGAACTCAAAAATGGTCAGAAAATCTATGACACATTGGAACATTAAGGTTCTCAACTTTTATGACTTTTCATTAAAGGGCGTGGCCTCTATGCCAACTCAAAATCCGATGTCTCGCGAAAACGGTAAAAGTTGCTGTAATTGGACCTAGACGATCTGATATTTTTAAAACTTCGTATATGGGATGGGTGTCCAATGTGAAACACACCTACAAGCCTATTTTTTAGTCATAGTACGAGCGCCACCTAGTGGCAGCAAAAAATATAGCAAATCCCTAATGTTTTTATGTACTCTGCTGAGCCCCTTGAAGTGATATCCCTTAAATGTTTTCTGAAAAGCCAGTGGCCATGCCTTATGCCCTCCACAAATCAGTATGATGTTTCCACAGTGGGTGTGGCCTATACCGCATTGAAAGCTACAAAACTGTAACAATAAAAGCTGCAGTAACTCCACCCACATTGTCCCACCTTGTCTAAATTTTACATATTTGGTAAGAGTCCTGCATTGAAGTCATCTACAACTACTATTTCATCGTTCATAGTCCTTGTTCATACCCCGACCTGTTCATACCCCAACGTGCACAGGTCTGCGAGGGCCCTTTATAGCTGCTTGCAGCTCTAGTTATTATTATTATTATTATTATTATTTACTGTGCAGCGCTTTTCCATTTTTGAGGGCCTAAACATGCACGAAAAGTCACCAAAATTTGCACATTTGTCGGGCCCGGTGAAAAATTGGATATTTTTGTGTTTCTCAAAAGAATGCAAAAAAAATTGCTCTGCAGCGCCACCTAAGGTTGAAAAAGTGCACCTGGTCCCGGCCCGTTTGACCTAGAGCTACGAAAATTTTTAGGCATATGAAGGGCCAAGAGACCTACAAAAAAGTCAGCGCGAGCCATGTGCTCAGATGTACAGAAAAAGAGTTATGAATTTTTGAATGTGCATTTTTGGCCCATTTTTGCACGTTTGCAGGTCCCAAACTGCTCCTTCTTTCTCCTAAACGCTCTACTCAATCGCCTTCAAATTTGCTGTGGTTCATATTCACACATAGGGGCACAAGTGGGCAAAATTTGGTGCAGATCCGCTGACATATATGATAGGGGCGCGGCTTCAAATTATGTGTTCAATTTTTCCTTCGCCAAGAGGGACAAAAACCTTAATAACTTTGATGTACTAGCTTAAAAAAATCTAAAACTTCATAGACACATGGAAACTTATGTCTTTAACACCTTTAAAAAAAGTTTTTTTAAATACCTACTAGCGCCGCCTAGTGGTTGATTAAAATGTCATTTTTTACACTTTCATGTATTGTGCTCAGTCTGTTTGAGTAAAATAAGTGAAAATTGGTCAGAATATCATTAAGACACGGAATATTAAGATTTTAAAATTTTATGACTTTTCGATAATGGGCGTGGTCTGCACGCCACTTCAAAGTCAGATGACTCGCCAAAACGAAAAAAGTGGCTGTAATTGGCCCCAAAATGGCCTTATGAGTGGAAAATAGCCTCTCACTCCCGGCTCGTTTGACCTACAGCTACAAAAATTTGTAGCCTTATGTAGGACCTCGAGCCCTACAAAAAAGTCAGCGCGAGCCATATGCTCAGATGTACAGAAAGAGAGTTATGAATTTTTGAATGTGCACTTTTGGCCCGTTTTTGTTCATTTGCAGGTCCCGAGCTGCTCCTTTTTTCTCCCAAACGCTTGACCCGATCGACTTCAAATTTGCTGTGATGTTTTATCTGACTGTGAGGCAAAATTGTTCAAATTTTCGTGACAATCCGCAATCAAATATGTTAAGGGCGGGGCTTCATATTATGCCTTTGACGTTTACTTTGCCACATGTGAAACAAACCTTTATAACTCAGCTTTCTAAGCTTGGAAAAATCTGAAACTTCACAGACACATGAATACTCAAGCCCTTAACACATGTTTTAAAAAAAATCTTCAATTGCTTATAAAGCCACCTAGTGGCAAACAAAAATGTCAGTCTGATGTCTCGCGAAAACGAACAAAGTTGCTGTATTTGGACCCAGATGGTCTTATCTTTTCTAAACTTCATATATTTAATGGGTTTCCAATGCGGAATACACCTATCAACGTATTTTTTGTTATAGTGCGAGCGCCACCTAGTGGCAGCCAAAAATATAGCATTTTTTAAACGTTTTTAAGTGTTTAGCTGAGCCCTTTGAAATAATATCGCTGAAATTAAGTCTGAAATGCCTCTAGACAGCCTTGCTGACCTCCACAAAATTTTACGAAGTTTCGATAATGGCCGTGGCCTCTATGACCATTTTCATTCCGAAGCTTTATCTGTCCAGTAAAAGTTGCTGTAATTTGACCCAGATGCTCTGATCTTCTCACAATTTCACACATTGGATGAAAATATTCTCCTGAACATATCGACAAAAATATATTCCAGTTTAAAGCTAGCGCCACCTAGTGGCTGCAAAAAATGTCATTAGTCGAAAGATTACAGTCAATCCTGTTTGGTTTGACCTACAGCTATGAAACTTTGTAGGCAAATGAAGGACTGCAAGGCCTACAAAAAAGTCAATAGAAGTGATGTGCTAGGATGTACAGAAAAATTGTTAAGAATTTTTTTAATGTGCAGTTTTGTCCCATTCTTAGACATTAGCTGGTCTCAAACTAGTGCCTTTTTCTCTTAAACGATTCACCCCATTACCTTCAACTTTGGCATGAATCATTATCCAACTGAGGGGCACACATAGTCCAAATATCGTGAAGATCTCTTGACATAAAAGATGGGGGCGGAGCTTCAAATTATGTTTAATACTTCCTTTGCCAAGAGTGACAAAAATCTTAATAACTCAGCTATGACAGCTTCAAACCATCTGAAACTTTCCTGGGCCTTTAAAAGTAATGCAATAATACAGCTATGTGATAAACTTTCAAATCATTTACAGCGCCACCAAGTGGCGGACAAAAAACTCATTTTTTATACTTTTATGTACTGTGAAATGCCTGTTTGACTAAATGAACTAAAAAATGGTCAGAAAAGCTATGACACATTGGAACATTAAGGTTCTCAACTTTTATGACTTTTCATTAAAGGGCGTGGCCTCTATGCAAACTCAAAGTCTGATGTCTCCCCAAAACGGTGAAAGTTGCTGTAATTGGACCTAGATGATCTGATGTTTGCAAAACTTCATATATGGGATGGGAGTCCAATGTGAAACACACCTACAAGCCTATTTTTTATCATAGTACGAGCGCCACCTAGTGGCAGCAAAAAATATAGCAAATCCTTAATGTTTTTATGTACTCTGCTGAGCCCCTTGAAGTGATATCCCTTAAATGTTTTCTGAAAAGCCAGTGGCCATGCCTTATGCCCTCCACAAATCAGTACGATGTTTCGACAGTGGGTGTGGCCTATATGGCATTGAAAGTCACAAAATTGGAACAATAAAAGCTGCAGTAACTCCACCCACATTGTCCCACCTTGTCTAAATATTACATATTTGGTAAGAGTCCTGCACTGAAGTCATCTACAACTACTATTTCATTGTTCATAGTCCTTGTTCATACCCCGACCTGTTCATACCCCAACGTGCACAGGTCTGCGAGGGCCCTTTATAGCTGCTTGCAGCTCTAGTTTATCCTGTGATTTGGTCTGAGGCAAGAATCTACAGAATGACTGTTGATGATCGACAACTGTTCTACTAGTAGCTTTTATTAGTTAGCTATAGCAATAAGTGACATAAATTAAGGTTTTTTTGTTTATTTATTCATTCAAGTGTTTGAATCAGTCAACACAAATAGCAGAAACAGTGTTAGCCATGTAATAAGCAGTTAGCGTGATATGCTAACTAGCTAGTTTTCCTTCATTGCCCAATTTATTTTTTGCTTTGTTTACAGTTTAAATTTCAGAAAATTTGGAACATTTTACTTTAAGATGTGTCATTTTGTGGGCACTCCAAAATCACAGCGCCTAGCTACGTTAGCTCGTTGACCCAGTGTCCATTCTCATTTGAACACTTCATGACTCATTTTTGTGTGATTAGTCATTTAATCACATGTAAAACATGCATGGGCTCAAAAAAGTTACTTATAGCCTTTGCAACTTTAATAACTCCATATTTTGAACTTATTTTAACTTTTATATCTTCTGCCTTTATATCTTTGTATTTACTTTCTCAAAATGAATCTAATACTTCAGCGAGTTTTCATCAAAAGCTTTTTGAGTCAGAAATGAGTTGGAAAATCCCTTTAAAAAATGGCAATGATGGTCATTACAAGTTTAGAAAATCCATTAAGCTTTCCTTTGTTTGGTGGCTCAACTAAACTTTGCAACCTCCAGCTGATGTTATTGAAGAGGGCCTCAAATCACGATAACAACCATCCTTTTGATTACACATTTAAGTAAAGATCTACTTCAACATTATAACATTATAGAGCGAGAGAGCAATGCTGGTCCATTTTCTAATTATGTCCACAAAGCCTTCATATGTGTGATTTTTGTCTGTGGCCTTTGCAGTGCTGATGATTTCAAAGCAGTTGCGATTTTTTAAATCTTGTATAAGAGAGCATAATAATCGTAGGTGTATGGCTAAGAGGTTGAGCGTGGGTGGGATTAGCTGCCGTCTGTAATTGCTCATACCCGTTTCCTTCTAGTGGCACCTTCAAATTTTTGGTCAACAGGCGCAAAGAAAACAGGTAGTAATGATTACAAAAGAGCCTGATGTATTTTTTTTTTTTTTTGTCCATATGGTGCGTGAGTGGAAAGTGGAACAAGTACTGCCCCTGACTTGTAAAGTGCGAGACGGAAATCGTGAATTAAGCATTTGCACAATTATGCAATGGGTTTTTCTATGCCAGTGATTGAGAACAAATAATAAAAGAACAGGAGGCTGTAATAATGACACACAGGAACATTACTTGATAAAAAGTTAGATGGAAACTTTGGTATTTTGTAAAATTCAGCACTAGGCCATAGTTGACGATCCTCCTCTTAATTCTGCCACAGTCCCATTATAATGTTGCAATTATAGATTAAAATACAATATGCAATTATACGAGACATATTTGTTTTTTACTTTATTGGGGCTTTAATATCTACATACACAACCAGAAGCAGTGCGGCCATGAGAAAAGTTACAAAATGAAGAGTAACTGCAATCAAGAATAAATTCCTTTTCACGGAAAGTTGTAACTTGTAAATAAAAGTTGATAAGTTTCTGAAAACGTTTGGCCCAGCTGAGAAGGCCTTGCTGACCCTGACCGCCCACCACTGGCAAAATGGGATTCAATCTACAAGTGAGGATGTTCCAAACTATATTTGGAAAGGGTCAAGCAATGTGTGTATGCGTTTCAAGAATGCTCGCATATCCGTGACACACATTCATGAACTTTGCCCCTGCACCTGTAACGTTCTAACCTTAGCAAGTGTGTGTGTGTACGCGTGTGTGGGCGCATGCACCATTAGCACGTTTTAGCAGCAAGGTCTTAAGGTTTCGGCTGGTCCGTGTGTTGATCCGCTGGGTCTATCCATAGAAACTGTTAGCATAACTTGCGTGTTTGTGGGTTGTTACCCTGGTGAATTAATCCATTCATGTCAGACATAATGCAATTACTTCATAGCTGAGCAATGTCCAAAAACAATTTACACAATTATGTCCACAGGGTTTCGTTTAACCCTAAGAGCACTTCATGATGTCAGGTGCTGATATTTTTGTGATTATGTCTGCATACTAGTTTGCGTTTCACGTCATTCCAAAAGTGTAAGGGTGAGGGTCAAATGCTTCCATGCCAAACTTGGAGTAAACATTTCCCTGGAGTTATCTTTGACTGCTGAAGCGATATCATGTTCAGGCACATTCCAGAAATTATACTAAAATTGAAGTGTTTTGCTTCCATCATAAGATCTGAGGTGTACAAAATGAGAGCAGAGAAGTTGATCCATAGATCTACAGATGCATGTAAACAATGTATACTGCCAAACATTGGATATACATTACATTGCTAAACATTACATTACAACACTTTCCCATGTTGTTTGGATTTATCAGGGGTCACCAACATGGTAGTCCAGGTAGTCCCCATGGATCACATGAGTTGCCTGCATGCCTGTTCTGCAAATAAGTGATAGAACACTGTGATTTTTCTCGGAATTTTGCAAACATTATACATATATTACAGACTATACATGACATAGATCTGTTCCTCAATTATTGTGAAAAATCATTAACATGGTCTGTGTCTTCACAGGTAGTCCTTCGTATTACTCAGTACCAAAGAAGTAGCTCTCAGTTTCAAAAAAGTTGGTGATCCTTGATTTAGATATTCAATGGGGGTGTAATCTTGCAAAATAATTATCTTAAATAAGCAAAATCAATATGGATAAATATTGAGAGTATATATTAATGAATTTTTGCAAGGTT
Source organism: Hippichthys cyanospilos (assembly GCF_059441005.1). Lineage (NCBI taxonomy): Eukaryota > Metazoa > Chordata > Actinopteri > Syngnathiformes > Syngnathidae > Hippichthys > Hippichthys cyanospilos. The sequence continues at coordinate 368,880 of NC_142371.1, read as the reverse complement.
GGGTTTGGAGATCAATATGTTGATGTACGTGTGGGTTTTTCCAATTGCTTTTGGTTTTCATTTGACTTTGTGATGAACGTACCAATTTAAGTCAAGACAAATTTATTTGTGTAACCCTTAATCACCACAGGCTCTCAAAGGGCTTCACGGCTGTAAAAGAAATCGCAGAGAAAATAGCAAATTGTCCACGGTATCCCTGCTCCCAGAAGGGCAAGGAAATTTTCCAAACTCCATCTTGGGAAAAATATGAAACCTTGACACGGGACCACAGCTGGGAGGAGCTCTTTCATGCTCAATAGACAACAATAGATCTTGAGTGCTAAGATAACTCATTGTGCCAGATGGCTCAATAAGTGTCCATTGTGAAGGTGAAATGATGCTCAAAGACCCTTTCGGGTAAGGACCTCCTCACAATTAGGCCCGGTTTGTCCAATTCCACAGAAATGCCTTCACGTGGGTGGCTTACCTCCAAACTCGCTCTGGTCAGCAGCAGGCAATTCGCTTACTAGCCCACTCTCCAAGTCAACAGAAGGGGGCAGCAAGGACAAAGAAGGAAGCGACCAATTAAATGCAAAATTATACAAATGTGACTTTAGTTCGGTTTTGAACATTTCTACTGAGGTAGCTACTCGAACTTTCATGGGTAGAGCATCCCAGAGCACCAGCGCTTGAATAGAAAATGGCTGTGATCCTGCAAATGTCTTTTTGGCTCTTGGGGTCACTAACACACTTGCGTCTTGTTTTGGGACGGAACTTATGGCATTACTAAGTTGACAAGATAGGAAGGTGCTAAGATGTGAATTCTTTTCAGAAATAATAATCAGAACCTTGAAATCGTATCTAAAATGTACCGAAAGCCAATGCAAGTTAACTAGTATTGGGGTAATGTAATCGAACTTTCTCGTATTCGTCCAGAGTCTCGCTGTAGCATTTTGTACTGACTGACACCCTTAGCTGGTTTTCCGCCAATTAGCGACAGCAATTATGTGTATTTGTTCATTCTAAATGCACGTATAGATGGGTGTCGTCAGCGTAGCAATGGAAACTAATATTAACCGATATTAATGTATAATATCACCAAGCGGGACCATATCGAGGCTAAACTATAGTCGTAATATGTGGACACCATAGGTAACATAATACATTCCAGAGGCCACGTTGCCATGAGAAACAATACGCATCCTTTCAGAGAAGTAATATCTAAACCAAGAACGTCCTAAGCCTGAAATACCAACATGTTTCAAGGCATTCTACTAGCATGTGATGATCAATGGTGTCACAAGCAGCATTAAGTGTGAGTAATAATATTGATCAGGTGTTGGAATCCAGAGCTAAGAGAAGCTCATTTGTTACTTTAGCAGGGGATGAGTGGTTGGGCCTGAATGCTGACGGAAGGTGTTCGAATCGACAGTTCGCATACATATAGTCACGGAGCTGTTGTGCTACAACTTTTCTAGGATTTCCGCAGTAAATGGGAGACGTAATACTGGCCAATAAAACTAGAGAGATTCTCAGGATTGAGTTTAGATTGATTATGCTGCGGTTTATTAACATTTGTCTGAAAAGAGTCTAATGTCGTAGCAGAGAGTAACAGTGTGCCTTTATTGTGAAGGACGTTTTTATTGATGCAATACTAATTTATAGAGATGATTGATCCACATAAGAATTAAGATTTTTGTTTACAAAGATATAGAATCGATATAAAATGTCTCCAAATTCAATTTATAGATTAAAATCATCGTCAATCAAATCATTTTGAATTGAAAATTGATTCTGAATCAAATCATTTTGAATCGAAACCCATTTTGAATTGAAAATTGATTCTGAATCAAATCATTTTGAATCGAAACCCATTTTGAATCGAAAATTGGTCCTGAATCAAATTGTAGACCTAAAAATCTGAATCAAATCATAAGACAGTCAAATATTTCCTTCTTATTTATATGACATTTCCATAAATTGACATGAGCTGGCATTTATTTGACAGTAGTCAATGTTGTGAAGTCATCTGAACTGTGAGTTAACTTTTAATATACCTTAATTGCACTAAATATTATTTGGCTGAATACAGAGCCTTGTAGCACACCTAAACACAACTGCTGAAAATACTGATGATTTGCCCCAAAAGACATAAACTCTGTTTGAGAAATGTCTACTGTAATTCCACTTTCACTCCATGTCATTCATTTCCTATTTAAATTCAGAACATATTCATCGCATCTACAGTGAATGTAATTCATGCATGACTTGAGAGATGCCGACAGACGGTGTAAGCGATGCATAGCATTTGCAACATACGTGCACATACAGTAGCCATATTGGCGTCCGTGAGCAGCCCACGCAAAACCGTGTAGGCCGCTCGCACTCTGCCCCCCTCCGTCGAGGTTATGCCGGTCCATCTGGGATCATTAGCACTGTTGTAATGAATATAGGGCCGAGGCCAGGAGCATGTGCGGAGAGGAGGGAACAAGAGAGAAACGGAGAAAGATAAAGAGCACAATGGAAAAGGAAGGATGAAGGAGGAGTAATGGATTTTCTCTTGACAAATGCATTGCCTGAGGTGGAGGCTCTCGAAAAAGAAAAGACCGAGATATCTGGTCCGCGCGGGCCCGAGTAGAACGATGGAGCCAAAAAGGCAACAATTGGAATGTGAAAGTAGCCCGTGTGAGATGTACTTGGTATGTTCTGACCACCGAGTGAACAGATGAATCGGGGAGGATGAAGCGACAGCAGAGACAACAGATGAGCCGAGAGAACAGACAGGATGGTAGACCAAGGAGACGCAGGAGAACAAATGACAGCCGAGCAGCGCGGTTAAATATTTCACTGGGATTTTGTCGGTGCTTTTGTGCGCTCGGGAGTGTGCGAGTCCCCAGGAGACAGAAAAGAGGACAAGAGTGGCGCGGGGGGAGCCAACGAGCGAAGTGTGTCTGTTGACTAGCCGGGTTAATGATTCCTTTGGTCTGAATGGTGAGACAGTGTTAGCCCATCGGGGTGTGGGAGGGCTCATTTACCCCCCGACGACAAACACATGCGACATTTTCCAGTTTTCTGCATGTGACGTTCTTGCGCTGTTAGGCACAACAAAGCAATGCATGAATCGGGTTTTTTTCTATTGGCAGAACGTTGTTCAAATACTTATGTTAGTGTCTTAGTCGATTTTTCAAGCACAGTGGTATCTTTAACTACTCATTTTTCAAGTTACTTTGTATTGTAAGCCGAAATGTTTGTATTGCGAGCCAGAAGCTTGCTAGCTAATGACTGCTAGTTAGTTTGCTCAAGAAACACCGGCCCAACCAGCCGCTGTTAACCTCACCAGAAAAAATAAATCAGATACCCTTTGCCGTCTCAAGTGCTGTGACATCATCGGTTAAATTCACCATAGAAACTGGTAGCCCACAATGCAAAGATAGTGAAAACACTTTGTTGTAGTTTTTTCATAGCAAAGTGTCATTTACCCTGTTTCTCAATTCAACAGTATAAACATGAAAATGTGAATAATGACCAGTAAAGTCGACTGTGGTTTCCATCTTGGGAACCTAGAAAGCGGAAAACGAGGGAGAGGAGCAACTTGAAGGAATGTAATCTATTTAGCATTAATTACGAAACAATAGTCCCCACCCATATCTTGATTTTGAGAACAACAAACAAAATTCTGGAGTTAAAAAAAGCCTATCTGAAAAACACATTCAAGGAAGATGTTTTTTTTTTTCATTATTCGCAAAACTAGAAGGAGCCAGATAAGCCAGGGGTTGGCCATTTTGTGGCTTTTTGTTGACTGAAAATAACATCACAGTCAATCAGGGCTCAAGTAATGACCAATCACAGCTCAGCTTGCAAATTTCACGTAAACAAACCCGGGAAACAATGTGAGCTGTGATGCATTGATATACCTGAGCAACTCCGATATCATTTTCAGTCAGGAGCAAGTGGCAATTCCACATAGTGTTTTCATGAAGGTGTGACTCATCTGTCAGTTTTGACAGGAGGGTCACACCTTCTACTGTCAATTCGCCTCCTCCACAATACTACTCCAAATAGTGGTGGGCATGTAAGCTCCTTCATCCCTGTTGCTGGTCCTCGGGCCCCGCTTTCTGATTTAAATTGCCTCCCTGATCCAACACAGATGTTTGTTTTCCTTCGTAATATGTCAGGCAAAATCTATAAGAAATTTTAAGATTTTAAAGCACAAGTGGCAAACTCCAGTCCTCGAGGGCCGGTATCTTGCAAGTTTTCCGGTTTTCTCTCCTAAACACACCTGATTAAGGTCATTTTCAAGCTCCCCAGAGTTTATTAATGAGATAATCATTTGAATCAGGTGTGTTGAGGGGAGAAAACCGGAAAATCTGCAGGATACCGGCCCTTGAGGACTGGAGTTCGACACCTATGTTTTAAAGGTTTTATTTGAGTCTCTTAATGTCTGATTAAAAAAAAAAAAAAAAAAGCAAAACAACACAGTTGATTCTTAAGTATGGGCAGAATGAAGGTTGTTCAGGTATAAATTTGCAAGTCATCTTTTAACTTTAAATGTTTATTTTAGAAACCAACAAGGATTTTTTGTTACCAATCCCCCTCTGATTTCAAAACTAGGTAAAAGTGTGACAATCACACTTAAAATTGATTTGACTTCACATTCACAACAGCCCTCCGACAGAAACTCGAAATGCAATTTGGCCCAAAAATAAAACGCCTTTGACACATTTAGCATAAGTGTGCCTCGGTGCGTGAATGCACGACCACCTGTATGCAGATGAAGGTCTCCGAAGGGGTGGGAGAAAACGTGCCTTTGTGATGCCGGAGAGGCAGCAGCTTGTCCGAGTGTGCCGCTATGAGCCAGAGGGGCTCAAGCCTGCGGGGGGCCGGGGATAAAGGCAGAGGGCGTCGGGGTGACAAGCTGTCCATGTGCGCCTGAAACAATGCCAAGTGTTAACAAGCCTAAGCTGGCGCTAATGGCAAAGATGGGCTGGACAAAAGGCCGCCATTTGAAATGCAATCTGTGATCCGCCACGGTCAATGCAAGCATATTCTGAAGTTTAGCCCCTTTCATCCCTCATTCATTGCATCATCACGTTGATGTTCCATAAGAGCTTTTTTTTTTTTTTCCAGTGGCACGCGAGGTTATTCACGGGTGAGGTCGGGGAGAGCGAGAGGACGTACGCAGCCGAGGCACCGGGGCAACACGTGCCCCGATGTGAGAAAACAAGAGCCAAAGACGTCATCAACAGGTCGCCTTTCTAAAATTAGAGAACATTCCCGCCTATCCTTCATTTATCCATGCAAGCAGCGGCCTGCATTTGTCCTAATGCTTTTTTTGTTGTCTTTTGTGAAGCTTCAGGGTGACACTCAACGTTTCCACGTGTATTTTTAGCACCAACACCCCTTTGGCCATGCAATGTTTTCAAATGTTCACTCCACCTCAATTTCAGTTTCTCTTGTCAGGTATTATTTTTATATTTATGAGTCATGTATTTTTTGTGTTTTGTTTTTTGTTTTTTTCAACTGCATCACTAGGGTAAAAAGGCCAGGCTGCCTTAGTTTTTTCATAATCTTGTTTTAGGTGTTTAAAAGAAATATCTATCTTCATCAAAAACATTTTTTTCCGTCAAGTGCATACCAAAGCAACGGGGGAGCGCTATGACCCCTTACCATGAGGCCATTCAACCAATAAGAAGCATATGTGGTGAAGGAACACTGACGACGTGAAGAAAAGGGGAATCTTACTAGTCAAGTAAATGTGAACAGGGAGTTACTTCAGAATATTAAACTTAAAAGAAATGGTTAACGAAAATTGACAACAAAAACTGCTCACCTGTAGAGAAGACCACCATGTAGAAAAAGTAAATGAGAGCACAAACAATCGGTGATGGGGATGGACACATAAAGTAACGGCTACTGACACGAGTCACCAGGAGGTAACACCAGCTCATCCCGGATTTAATGATTATATTTTCTTTTTTTACGTTGTCGGTGGCCACACCGGTCAAGTGAAATGACAGCTCCGGCCATGCATAAATTGCCAAGTCTCTTTCTGCATTGAGATGTCTCCATGTGAGATTTTAAAGAAAATGAGGGGCTGTGTTCACACCCACAATGGCGCAAACCACCCTTTTTTAAGAGTATTGTAGCTTGTCCACCTCTGCTAAATTTATTGGCATCACAGGGCGGCACCGGTTTTGCAGCAGTCAAAAAAGTACAGCACATATGTTTCTCATAACATAACGTGAGAAAAAAAAAAGGAAATATCAAGTCAAGAAGTTTAAAATTTGATTTACGGTATTTTTTTTTTATAACTTCATAATAATGAGACCAAGTATTTGGCTTTGAATCTATGCTGTTCACAAGCTGAGCCGTGATGGGTTGTAACTTGAGTCTTGGGTACCTGAGGGAAATCCACATGGGCACAGGGAGAACATACAAACTCGACGCAGGAAAGTTCAAGTCGGAATCAAACCCACTGCCGCCGCATGTGAAGCGAATGTCCCAACCGCTCTTCCATCATTTCGCCAAATATAGAAAAACTCAAAACAATTTAATGAACCAAAAAAAAAAAATCTCAAATAGAACACCATTTAATAAAACTTGAAACAATTCCTTCACTATATCGGAGAGGATAAGCGTTTCGGATGATTGTTTGCGTTGGCTGGTCTGGATCCCATGACAAAAGCATCGTAAACCACACAAGCGTACGTAAGTCAGTCTTCTGTTTGACTTGATGTTCGTAATATTTTGGTGTATTTTTAATTTGTAATACTTGCTATGTGCATTTATATATCAAGAAATTGTGTCTGAGGCGGCTTATTTATTGACAGTTTTCCTGAAATGTGCTAGCTTGCTAGGCAGATAAAAAGTAGCAACGATGAGCAACATTCGCTAATCCCTTAGTTTAAAAACTTTACGTTTTGTCATCTGGAAAATGACAATAGAGACCTTAAAGAGGATCTATATTTTTCTATATTTTTGTCCAAGTGAACTAAATTTATCATTTTACTCAAAACGTTTACGCAGCGACAAGCTGACCTTTTCGCCTCGATTTCCAGCAAGCCAGACACGACTCCCGTCACGGTGCCGAGAAGTTGCGCCGCACGGGCTTCGCAAAACTAACACAGTCAGGTGACGAGCAACCATGCCGGCTCAACAAGAAGGCATTCACGCAATTCAGCTATTTGCTTCATCGCTGAGCGCAACCTGGAGGTGCAAGTTTGACGGGCGCTGCGTGCAAGAAAGAGAAACGTTGACAAAGTGGATCAAGAAGCTCAGCTAGAAAACAAAAGTCCTTTGAGAGGTTAAAAACAGCTTGGCGGTGCGCTTCCACATTGCCCTCGTTTTAGCCCCCGTGATGAAAACAGCGAGAAAAGATTGAAAAGCGCCACGCGCTTTGCTTTCATTTCACGCAGATGTCTGTTATGTAATTATGGAATTCCTATTGTTTGTCGAACAACACCTGCCACAGACGGCTCCGCCTGGAGACAAAGCCTCAGGAAATAAACAAGACGATTTTCAAGAAATTTGCACACATGGCTTTCAGGGAGTCCCTCAAATCCTTGTCATGTCAGATTTTTTTTTTTTTTTTTTTTTTTTGGTCATCTTCAAACACTTGATGTGTGTCTGTGCGTGGGTTTCAGTTACCCGGCAACCTTTTGGCTTCGGATCTACAGAACATTGCTCATCCGCTGTAAGTGTGCGTGAAGGGAGATCCCCACCGTCTACTTGGCTGCCTCAGCAGAGGCGAGGTGTATTTGTGGGTTGTAAATGTCGAAAGCATCAAGAGGAGGTGTCCGAGATCGAGTCGGGGGCCGTTTGACATGTACTGTACGCTCGGTGTAGCGCCTGTGTGAGTGAGAGCGAGAACTGGGCGATCCGATTGCTGGTAGTTTGAACCCTGTGAGTCACCGGCTGGTTCTGGAGCTGCTGGAACTGTATTTGCATTTCGTACATTCCCCGAGTCATCAATATGCACCGACACCAGTTTGTAGCTCAGATGGATTGGTTTTAGATTTGATTCTATTTCGGGGGGCTGTCGTTTGTCTTTATTGGGCCGCACCTACGTGGGAGATCCAACATGAAAGTTTTATAGTATATGACCTGGGTGTTGTTGACTTCAATAAGATTTAGTTCCTGTAATGTTTTTCTGTTCCTTGTTTATTGTCTTGTCAACTTTGTAGGGTTTTTTTTTCCAACCTATTCTCGTCAGTCCTGTTCCCTGTCAACCAATCAGCTCCTTCCAGCTGCTCAGGCAAGTTGGCAATGTTTTTGTTTCCTTGTGTTTATTTGAGGCGCAACCATTTATTGATAATCAAGTAGTCGTTTGGACTAAAATTGGCCAAATTTTTAGAATTTTAGCATATCAACATTTTATATTGTTTTTAGCCTTTCATGAAACAGAGAGCTTATTGTGTTGAAGCAAAATGAAACATGTTTTTTTTCCAGCATGTTATGGACCAATATAGTCACCAAAACATAAAAACAAATGTTTATGTATTTTCTGCACTTTCTGTTTGAAAAAGTCCTATTTTTTCTAATAAAGGGATGTTTTGTTTTTGTTTTTTTACATCCAATTCATTTATTTATTTATTATTCCCTTCCAGGTATTTTCAGACACAATTATTCATGTAAATAAGTACATGGGGATTAAATGTCTGCACTCAGTGAAGATGATTATGTGATCAAAATAGTCTTCTAATAAATCATAAAAATAATTTATAGTTACGGTACTAGGTTATTTGTTACTTTGTCATTTTCTCAGGGTGGGGGCACATACTAAATTTAAAATTTTGATTTTTCCAACGTTTTGTTACATAACATCGTAAAATAGTGAAAAATATGATTTGTTGTTTTCCAAAGTAAAGCAAAATCACTCTACATTCATGGAGGACTGCGAACATCGGATGTATTTATTGTTGAGAAGAAATGGAATTCTGAGCATTTGGACCATTAAAAAGTATCTGAATGATTGATGCATTTTATAATTGATGAGTTGTCGATCATTTCACATCTCGAGTGAACAACGAGCAAACTGCAAAACAGCAAGGGAACACTGTACAGTAAAAAGTCGACACAACCCAGTTCAAGGCCAATTTTTTTGTGTCATAAAAAATTAGTTGAAGTACATCATTTCACTTTTTTTCCCAACGTTGATTGTGACCTTACCTATACATCTCACTCAGGGTAGGGAAAAAGTGAAGTCTTTTCCAGCCGGCAAGCGAAAATAAACAACCAAGGTAATGTGGTTGCACACGTGTGCGCAAGCAGAAAACGAAAGTCAGGTTGAATGGCAGTCATCACACACCTGGCACTGTTTACATTTGAAGTAGTTTTAGATTGTGTCTTGAGGAACTTTTTCTTTTTCTTTAGCAGTGAAGAAGAAAAGTAGAATGATGACCAGAAGGAAAAATATATCCTGGCTGTTCAGGTCAGTATCACTAAAGAAACAATAAGTAAACATCTTTAGTTAATGAAAGACAGAACGTATACCCCAAAGTCAGATGTGTTGTATGGTAATATGAAGAGACTTGACCCCCCAGGCACACGCTGTGCATGTAGTTGCATGTGTCTGTTAAACCAGTGGTTCGCAAATAGGGGGGGGGAGACATGAGATTTAAACAGGTTTTCTGCAAGGAATCAACAAATCTGCTTTGTTTTTCTTTAAACGCCATGACAGGACCAGTACGTTTTATTTTTCAAATTAAGAACAAATTAATTGGAACCTGAAGCAACATATCACTAAATAGTGTAATAGTGAATCCTCTGGGGAAAAAAAAATGTTTTTAGTGTTATATGGATGCACATTGTTGCACATTTCCCTGGCAGATGAGTCAGAAGTACACCAAATGATGTTACTTGATATTCTGTAGTGGTTGAATGCAATATGCCCAAGGATAATGCTACCAATATACTTCTAAAGTTTGTTTTACGTCTTTTTTATCACTCATCTAAAATGCTTTGCGCTGTTTAGGAGCTAGGAGGCTGAAATAATATTTCACAGGGGTTACAGCCTTGAAAAAAGCTTGAAAAACACTGCTTTTGACATCCTCCAAGTTACTTGGTCCCCTCTTTACTACTTTTTAAGTTTTACTATCCTGTATTTTATATGTATGTGACAGTTAAGAATGTTCTTTAAAACATTGCCTGCCGAGTTAATAAAGGGCTTTTTCTGGTGCACTACATTGGAACTTAACTTTGGAATAAATTATTTCTATCCCAATTGTTTTTTATTTGATTTTTTTTTTTTTAATATCAACAAACCAGCAGTCAAAAAGCTTCCTGGAAACGATAGTGTTCACAAACCGAGAGGTTCCGCTGTATGTTTATTATTGTGGCTGTGTTCTGCCGCTATGTGGAATTGCACTATGACCTCAATGCGCTTTCTAGTATTTTACCCATTGACATTGTTCTCTTTCCTTAATTGACTACTACTAGTGCCAGTATTTTTACTCACACGTCATTTTGTGTCATTTTTCCCGTCACTCGAGTGTAATATCTCTCTCAGCCATGATTAACACCCCCTCGGCGTGTGTGTGGGATCCTGTGTCAGAGTAGTTGAGCGTGTGGGTGCTTGCCCAGCCAAGCCTGAGGACAGACAGACAACCCCCTCACACACACACACACACACACACACACACAGAACTCCATGTACATACATGCCCCCCTCCCGTTTCCCCCTCGCAGCCACGGGACGCCGAGCCAGCTGACCCAGGCCGGGCTCCATACCGGCCCCGGGGAAGGCTCCTCCTGCTGGGGCCACAATCCCACTGACACACCAAGAGCCTGGACTTTATCCACTCCATCTGTGTCCGTGTTTTCTCCAGTCTCCCGTCTGGGGACGCGGCCCGAGTGCAAAGCACGAGATCAGACTGATAAGAGCGTAATAATTCTTTACTACCTGACAAAATGTAATCAGCGCGCTAGCGAGCCCCGACGGCTGCAGTCTGGAACTAGAAACACACTTCTCACGAGTAGGGTTCTCACATAAGCGGTCTGTTTTTGTAGATTACGAACCAATTGTGTTACAACATCTCCGCAAGATATAACGCAAAGCAAATCCTGTGAGTCGGTCTGGAAATTAACAGATTGCGCAAGCAATGGGGAACATATGACCTGTATAGCATTTGGGAATCCTCAGAGCAAGGCTTTTGAACAGGCTCTAACAAATTTGACCAACAAATGCTCATTTCTTGGATTAGCGGTTCGTATTTTTTATGATGAATGCCTACCTAGCGAGGCAGCATGTCTAATTTGCGGTTCTGAGGTTCAGGGTTTGAATCTTCAACTTGTTTTCCCCATAGGTTTATTTTCCTTACATGTGCATTTTTTTGTCTATAGAGTGAATCTACACACTTGGGTCGTCACTGATACCAAGTACTGATACCACAAGTACTTTTGATACGTATATGTATCCACACCCCACCAAAAAAGAAAAAACGACGGATCATCTTTAAAAGTGCTTACCATTCCAATATAGCATTTTTTTTCATCAGAAAATTTTCATTCTATTAATTTGTCATTTTTAGTTCACAAAAATGTTTCAAGAAAGCAGCCGATACTAGTTTCGACTAATATCAAAAGTGCACATATCTTGGAAAAAAAAGCCATGTATCGGCCATTATCAATAGCAATACGTGCCCATCTCTAAAGGTCTACACACCCCTGTTCAAATGCCAGGTGTTTTCAAATGGAAGAAGATGAAACTAAGAAAGATCATTTCCAACTTTTGCAACTCAAGTACTTTGTAAAGAAGTAAAAATCAAGACGTAAACTAATGTTGTATGAGTGAGCACATCCGTTTATGTCTTGGTGTCGCAGGGGTGTTCAGACTTTTTATATACACGTTTTATGCTCTATGATTGGTCAGCGACCATGCAACCTCTTACCCCATATCTGCTGGGAGAGGCACCTGCTCACTTTTGACCCAAACAAGGATCAACAGACTAAGTAATTAAAAACTTTAATAGCCCAAGTATAGCATCATTTGTTGAACTGAGTCCAGTCTTTGCTCCTCAGGTAGTTGAATTCCAACCAATTAGACGTGTTTTGCATATTTTGAAGGTCAAAAAGTGTTTATCACCACAGTTGTGAGACTTTGAAGCTGTTTTTTAGGGCAGCTGGTGGTACCAGCACATTAATAAGACATTTGGTTTCAGAGTAACAAGGCGTACATATTTGACTTTGAAGAAAAGTTGTTGTAACATTTATTTTTTTCTTTTCTTAAGTTTCTGGTTGTTTTTCAGCGCATGGCTTTTTCTTTCACCGAATGTGTGATTTTGAAAATGCATTCGTAAGTTTTGCAGGGGAAAAAAAAGCCTGCATGTTTCCCAGCTGTATTTATATTTCTAGTCTATGGCTTGTATAATGCAGCTAGCTATTTTTAAATCTTCCATCTTGATGACTCTTTTCATTATGCTGCCGGAGTCTGGTGAAAGTAAGAGTAGTGATCCAAGTCCTGTACTTATGTAAAAGTTAAAAAGTTCAGAACTTCAAAAGTAAACAGATGAGAGGTAGCTGAGGCGTTTACACCATCAAAACAATCCGTTCCCAAAACTTTGCTTGTGTCAAATGAGTAACATTGAAAGATGCAAAATCAGCGATTTATAACAACAAAAAACAACAGCAACCAAAAAAAAATAAATACAAACATTCGCTATCTGTATATGATATGATTTACAAAAGTGTGTTTTTTTCGGAGTGGGATAATTGCATGTTTCACAGCTGTATTTGCGTTTCCATCGTATTTTACCGCCATGGATGATGCAGCTAACTAAATTTAAATGTTACGTCTTGTTTACTATTTTTCACCACGCTCTAATTCTACAACTCGTGCTTGTTTTTTTTTTCCTTTCTTGCAGCAGCTGGAGGGCGCGTCTGCACTTGCTCCCGGTGGTGGGCGGGGCACTATCACAGCCGCTTCCCCTTGATTGGTTCTCTCTAGTTGAGGGGCGGGGTAAAGAGTAGACAAAACAGACTGGACCCGCTCTCCGGCTCAACATTCAAGTGGAGTTTCTTTACTGTGTAGTACTAGCTCGAGTAAACACACAAGAAGACTTTCGTGAGTTTATTTAATAGAGAGAAGCTCAAGCATGGATTTGGCTTGTGTTCTGCTTCTGGTGCTCAGCGTCGGAGCTTGGTTTGCCCGTGCGGAGAGGCACAGCGTCTACTGGAACGTCTCCAATCCAAAGTAAGTGCCAACGTGCGCCTACGAGAACGCTCGTTGATATCATTTGAAGGCGTTAATTTCAGTTAAGTGTCCTCTTTGTTTGCGCTTTTGTCTCTTGTCCTTTGAAGTCGTTAAATGACAGTTATTAGCAATATTGCGTTGTTTTGAAGGACGCGTATTTCCACGTAGCTTGGGTTTTTCCAACCCCAACAGTGCAGGTAGGTTGAGCACTTGAACGGTATATTTCATAGTAATGCACAATGTAACGGCAATAAATAGTTTATGCAAAGAAAATGACACTAAGTGCTACATCTCGTGCACGAAATGCTGATTGCACTTCTTTGCCGTGGGGGCTACTGGGGGCTGAAATGTAATTCCAGCCGACCACTCAATAGGATCGATGCGGCTTGACATGGAGGCGTGCGATTTATCGAGCTTTCAGTGCGAGCTCTTTACAGGGGAAAAAAAAAAGAGTTTTATTTGGTTATTTTTTATTTGATAGTACTGTACGCCCGCTCACTGCTTTTTTGATGAATTAAGACTAAAAATAAAACGGCGTTAAAAGCTATGAAAGGCCTCATAGGTCCGTCTTGATTACATTAGTGGCTCTGTAGTTGACCTTTATCATGACAATGGGCCTAAAAAGATGGACAACATTACTGTCTGTGGTTGAATGAAGAAGGGGAGGCTTCTGGAAAGTTTGCAGTCATGAGTTGTTTTGCTGTCATGGGTGACTCAAAAGGTTTGACCCACCTGACTCATTTCACCTGAGGGCTAAGGCAAGTTGCCTGGAGGGCCAAATTGTCTTCATAGTGGTCCCAAGGTGGTTTTGTTAGCTAAGATTTCAATTATATGTTGTTTTAGGTCACACATGGTTCTTATGCCTTGAATTTTCCACCTCTGCATTGTGGAAAGTAACAGGTGTGATCATTATAGTACCAGCCAAAAGTTTGGAAACACATTCAAAGTCTGCTGGTCACAAACACACGTATGCTAATCAATTGTCATTCCATGTCAGCAAGCTTCATCCAACACCATAAAGGGGACATATATGTGCAGGGCTGTTATCTGGGCATAAGAAACTATGTATATTTTTTTACATTTTGATACTGAATAACTCTATTTGACGTGCTACAATGAATCAACAACTAATCAATAAAAACATAAAAAACTAGTGATTTCTGTAATTAAAAAAAGAATGAAATTAAAAAAATAACATGTTTTTCTTTGTTTCATCAATTAATAAACTTTATTTTCTCAAGAGTTCATTCAATTCCAGGTAGTATTTTTTTTTCAGGTGTTTGGCTCAAGGAGGGTCTAAAATGTCAAATTAATTACTAAAGAAATTGATGACTTCAAGTACTTAAATTACTACATGTACAAAAAGTACTAAATCAATTGATCACTTTAAGAACTAAAGTAAACAAGTACTCTAAAAAGTACCAAAGTATTCAATTACTTTAGTGTAATCAATTACCTTTGATGGCCAAGTACTAAAGTAATTGATAACCCTCTGTATAAAGTAAATGAGTTTAATACCCCAAAAAACTGGGTAATTTAGTCTTGTTTTTGTTTTTTTGCAGCATCCAAACATAGATCGAAGTCAGTGCACACTTTCGTGCTGACAATCCTCTTCATCTTAATCCACCCCCCGGTGATCAATCGGTCACCTGTTAGCGGGATTCACTAAATCCGTCAGCACCCTTTGACTGCGCCGTGACTGTTGGATAAGTGATGCTAATTGATTGTCTCTCTCCGATGTACAGCCCGTGATTTGTCTTAGGGATGAGGACGCCGAGCAGATGGCAGCAGTCTGCCCATTCATGTAGGCGAGTGCGTGCTGGAGAAGTGTCCACTAGTAATGATTTAGTGCGCGTGTGTGTTCCTTCATAACAGGTGGCGAGGCGCGTTGTTCGCAGTCAGGTCTCGTCTTGTTTTTCATGTTACACGCCTCGTCTTGTGTGCGCCGGAGCGGAATAGTGGCGTTACCTAATAGAAGCCTTTGCTACCTACGGGCAGCTTTGAACAGGAAGTGATTGGAGATTGGTTGTGGGCAGCTGTGATTGTGCGCACGTCAGTCCGATAGGGAGTGGCAATCAGTTCAGGCGGCGTCAACGTGTGAGTCACACATCTACATACACTGCGGAGTGGTGAGAGAGGCTGGACTTCAATGTTAATATTAGCATCAGGCGGCATTCCACTGTTGCGCTCCAATGCTGTCAGCTGTGCGTTTATGAGTTTTTCTCTGAATACTTGCCTATTTTTTTCCCCTAAACTTTTTCCAAACTCCTAAATCTCATCCCATCCCCGCCGTCTGTCAGTCAAGACTTGGGCGTGACGTCTTGCCGTGATCGCAGAGGCGGTCGGCGGGCCTGTCTTGGCATGAGTATTGGTTGAAGACGGCCAAAACAGCCCCCTGGCCAACTTTTAACTCTCCTCCGGACCCTCCCCTCTTCATACCCTGCCCGTCTGCTATTCGGGTCTTTAAATCCCGCCAGAAGGAAGAGCGCACACTAACATAGATTACAGACGGTTTGTAATCTGGCCATCTGACCCATAGACACAAAACTATCATTTCACTGGCTTGGCTTTGTGCTATTTTTTTTATCCTTTCCTGTGATCCGGTGATGTAACGCTTTTGGCCCGTTTCATTATATTCTCTGCAATCCAGGAGGTAAAAATAGCCACCGGGATCAATCCTTGTATAATCTTCTGTATGGTTTTCATACTTGTAAAGTAAGTAGAGTACATCATTTTACTTTCTCCTTTCTGCAGAAGTGATTCAAAAGTGTCAGATTGTGAGGGGCATCGCGTGTGTGCAATTTTTTTATATGGTGTGGCAGGCTCCAAAACTTTATATAGTCTCTTTAGTTGTTGTTTTGGTCCACGGTGACTCAGGTTGGGAAAAAGGCTGTGACGAAAAACCAAAATGGTAACAAGCATTACTTGTCCAATGAAACTCATTTCTACATAGTTCCTTGGCACCAAGATGCTGCAAGATTGCACCAGAGTGTGACTTTTATCCAAATGAATCTCGTGAAGTTATTTCAACATAATTCCTTGGTACCAGGCTGGTGGCAAAGCGCCACTTGTTCCCAAATGAAGCTCCTCAACTCGCTTTAACATAGTTCCTTTTGACCAAGAGGCTGACAAATCATTACTTTTGTCCAAATGAAGCTCCTCAACTCACTTCAAACTTGTGTCTTAGTGCCGTCGTGGTGGCCAAGCACAGTTTTTGTCCAAATTAAGGTCGTCAACTCACTTGGGACCAAGATGGTGGCAAAGCACTACTTAAATCCAACCGAAGCTCTTCAGCTTGCTTCAACATAGTTCATTGGAGCCAAGATGGAGGCAAAGCACAATCTTTGTCCAAATGAAGCTCCTCAACTTGCTTCGAGTGCCTCGGAACAAAAATGGTGGCAAATTACAATCTTCGTCCAAATGAAGCTCCTCAACTTGCTTCACCATTGTGCACCTGGAACCAAAACGGTGCCAAAATACTACTTTAGTCTAAATTCGATTTCTCAACTCACTTCAACATAGTTTCTTTGTACCAAGATGGTGGCAAAGCACCACATTTGTTCAAATGAAGTTTATCATCTCACTTTGGACCAAGGCTCAAATTTTGTCCAAACGAAGCGCCTCAACTCCCTTCAACATATGTCCTTGGAAAAGAGATGCCACTAAATGGTGAGTAGATGGTTGGTCCCAGCTGACTTTGTTACCTTGGAGCTCAGTATAGAGCCCTAATCAGATACATTAGTGCCATGACAGTAATGGAGTCGTACGTCACCCCGTTTTCTGAGAGCATACATTAAGAAAATCAATAACAAGGCCAAGTTCTTTTTCATCCATCACTCACTTGCCTGTGGATGTACTCCAGCTCTGTGATTGTCCTCTCCTTTCTGCTCTTCCTCTCACTTCCTTATCTTTGCTCCAGACTTCCTCCTTCCACCTAATTCCCCCCTACTCAATTTCTCTCTCCCCCCAACCTTTTTTCACAGACCCTTCTCTGTTTTGGCGCTGGTATTTTTCCACTGTAGGTGGACGGTCACCTCTCAACTCAGCTAGTATCCCAGAGGCCCGGCATTGTAGTATGTGTGGGCAGGCATGCGTTATATGCGTGTGTACACTGCTCATTCATTGCATTTCAGGCATAGTTTTACAAATCCGGCCTTTAGCCCACCATCGCCCCCTAAAGGCCAGCTTTAATCACCCTGGGCGGTTTTCTTTAGCCATAATTAAATCAGAGCTTGGGAGCTTTTTTTTTTTTTTCAATGGGAGCATCTTGCTGATTTATCCCCCAGTATGCCCCTTCAACACATGGCCGAGATGATACCATTTAGCCTTTTGCTATTCATGGTTGACAGAATGTGGGGATGTGAGGAAAAAAAGGGGGTGGGAGAAAAGATTCAGGGGGCAGAGGGGAGGAGTGGAGGTCTGGGCACAGGGTGAAAGAGGGGTGAAACTATGTGTTGAAAAATTAGCTTGGATGGAGACCCGTGGTATATTAAGTCAGCATTAAGAGATGCAACAAACCTGAGTTGAAGATGTGGGGGTGGGTGGGCTTTTTGTGAGAATAAAGGCGAGGCAGACGAAGGGAGGAGAGAGCGGACAGTGATGGATGAAGGAAGGGGAGAGGTTGAGGGGTGTTGAATGAGTGTGACACGACAACGGTACAATTTTAAACCTTTTTTTCTGCAAATGTCAAAATGCGTATGCCCATAAAACATGCTGAAGTGCAAATAGTGAATAGAATTGAACTGGGTTGCTCACAAAAAGTGGTCTGGAGGCGCACTACGTGCTAGGATGATCATTTGCTTGATAGAGAATCAACAAACACCTCATTGTCTACCAAGGACGGCTATAGACGTCAAAAATCCATTTTACCCTGGCCTGCAGTAAATGAGCGATATATTTTTAAACTATGTTTAGTGAAATAATGGGATCTCTGCCTGAATGTTTGGAGCTCATTTTCATGGCTTTAGGATATACGGTGTTCTCTCGTTTATCGGGGTGTTACGTTCTCCAAAATACTCGCAGTAAAGGACAATAGATACAGATTTATTTATTTATTGTTTTGTTTTATTTGTTCCCTTTTTTAGTTCCATTGTTTGATAAAAATAATGAGAAAAATAACGATACATATGGTCACAAATCAAAATCCATGCAGTAGGGGCGTTTTTGTTGTTGTTTTTTCTGCTGGTCTTGACTTGTCCAACTTAAAGGGGAGACAAACCGCAAAAAAATAGCGACAAAAACCTACAATGAAAAAGTTATGATGACAAATAAAAATCTGAGCTAAGAGCCGTAATAACTAAGCCGCGACGTAGCGAGGCAAACCGTATAAATCCTCTTCAAGTGTAGCTAACATTGACAGCAAAACTAGTTAAGCAAACCCTGCCGGTGCACTCCATTTTGTCGCAATCACTCAATTACCTCCGCCAAGTGCCAGAACGAGTAACTATCCTTTAATCAACTACTGTATGATTATGCCCATCCTTTTATCGCATGCTATCGGTGGCTAAATACACTAAAGTCAATCGACTGTAATAGAGAGATCCAACAGTGGAAGAACCACTGACAGCTCCTTGGCTGTTGCTAAAGAGTCAGAAATCTGACACACCACAGTGAATTAATAGGGTATTAAATGAGCACGGGTCCTTAGCACTAAACCGAGCAAACCGCAACCCCCTGGTCGTAACATTCCGCTTGCTTCTGATCACCTGAGTAGCAAATGGCAGTGGCAGGGTGCATCGGAGGTTCATCTGTTTAGTGTTTCGCTCTTGCTGACTGCGGTTTTGCGCGCGTGAAACAGATACGCGCGCTGCTCGCTGCTGACTCGGACGCCGGCCGGCGTGTGCGTGCGAAGCGTAGCAACCGTGAACTCTGACCCCCTGACCTACGCGTTCCCCAGTGAAAGAGCATGTCAGTTGTTTGACCCCAACCAGCCAGCCAAGTGCTCCGAGGACAAATGGAGGCACTGTAGGACCGACGGCCTGAAATGCGGAAAGGCCACGGAAAGGGGGGTGTTGAAGCCGAAAAATGTGGCGGTAGATCGCGACAATGGCAAAACGTGCCTGTCTGCGGCCTATAAATGTCATAGGCGCTCGCGTGCTGACAATGCCTAGCGATGCAAAAAGCTCATTAGTGAGTATTGACCTACCTCTGGCGCAAACAGACAGTCGACCTTAATAAACAGATGTGCTCCTGAGCCGGCGGCATGAGTTGCCCTCAATAGCCACGTTGGCACCGGGCGCTATATACTTCCATTTCATTCACGTACAAAAGCGCCGATTCTTCGAGAAGGAAATACACCGTTACCCGAATATAAGATGTTCTTTTTTTTTTTTAATGAAGGCCAAGAGTATGGGTGCGTCCTACTATAAACAGTAACTTAAAAATGTGATTTTTTTTTTTGTTTTGTTTTGTTTTTTGACACCATTCCATGAAGATTGATCTGTCAGCCACAAAAGCTGAGTTTTGAGGCGCTGTTGCTGGACGCACCTCGCAAACTTACTCACGGGTTAGCTAGTTAAGATGTAGCCAACTTTCCACTCATTCGCTTTTGAGTAATATGTTCTTTGCCAGCTTACTAGTCGAAAGCATGGCATTCTGATTATTATTGTTTGTGAAATATTAATTAAGCAGTAAAATCCATTTGCTTTTATACATCTAAGGGGGCAAGCCATGACCTATGATCACCTTATGTTAGCACCAATATAATAAAATGGCTCCACTTTTGCAGTGGTACCATTTAAAAAGAGTAAAAGGACCAAGTCAGGATAGACACTTTTACCGGGCATATGAAGTGCAATGAAATACACAAGGACAGTGAGCAGCCAGTCAATCTACTACATTATAATAAACGTTGTGAAAAGACCGGCCAATCCTACTAAACAAACTGTAAGATTTCAAAAACATTGTCATGACAACGGTCTACTTGATAATCGAGAGTGAGCTGCTCTCAATGTAA
Organism: Hippichthys cyanospilos; assembly: GCF_059441005.1. NCBI lineage: Eukaryota > Metazoa > Chordata > Actinopteri > Syngnathiformes > Syngnathidae > Hippichthys > Hippichthys cyanospilos. The sequence goes on along the minus strand of NC_142371.1, from coordinate 348,757 downwards.
ACAACACGCTTCTTTTTTTTCAGCTGACATATTTTCTCATGAAATCGATTAACACTACCTCGGCGGTCAACTCGTCGACCACGCTCAACACGTTGAGCATCTCTGGTCTCGAGACTTAATTTGAAAACTAGCTTTTTGGCTAATGCTCACATATTTACTAAATTGCTTATTAATATTTACTGTCCCTAATACAAAGATAATAAGACCATAATATTCATCGGAATATCGTGTTTAGAGTAGCGGAGCCGCTTATAACATTATTGTCAAAAAAAATTAAAATGAAATAACAGATTGACTGAGTTGATCAATTCTAATTGTACAGCGATTTAGCCAAAAAGTAGTTTAGCACGGTTTAACCGCAAGCATTTTGGAGTGTGCTCCTCTCTCTTAATGAGACTAATGTGAATCTTCTGAGCGCTTTCCCATGAGAATCACACCCGGGAAAACCTCAGCTAATTGGCTTTTGCAAATGTGAGCCCCCACACACACATACGCACACCTGGCTCCACATCCACCCGTCGCAGCTTCAGTATCACGTTAACGCGACTCTCACCCCCGTGAGAAGTGTCAGCCTGCGGCCGCGAGAGACGCGGCGGCCTAGAGAGCTTTGATGGGCCAGATGTAAAGAGGCGAGAAACCCACGGCCCTTGGGAACATTTCATCGGATATTTTAAAAAACAAATGAAACCTCAGAGGGGAAAAAGAAGAAAAAAAAAACGCCGAACCCACAAACGCTCATAATACATCATAATGAACGTTTTCCGATTGTTGCATCACATGACGCTTGGAATACGTTCCAAAACAACCGCAGAAGGTTTGTTCTAATTGTGAGAAAAGCGCGCTGGATGAGCTCATAAATTGGACACATCCGCCCCAATCATGCTAAAAACGAAGGCTCCGCAGGGGGGTAAGGTGCTGAGGTCTGAGGGGCCCCGGAGCCTTCAGGCCTCCACTCTCTACAGGGAGGGGAAGGCTATAATTACAGCCGATTCATTTCTCCTCCCCTCCTTTTCTAGTCAACACATCGGCCCCAGACCGCTTAACAGCTTTTAATTAGCTCCACCATTGGAGGCTCTGAATAAAAGGAGTCTTTTTTCCTAATGATGAATGGAGTGAATGGAATTGGCAACACTATCCATTTGCTCCGCTTTGGCCATGCCTTTGCGCCATAAAATCACTAGAATTGGGAAACAAAGCTTGTTTAGCCAATTAGAGTTGCCGTTTTGTATGTTTACTAAAACACACAAAGGTGTACTAGGGGTACGATGGTAAGTTTCTTTTGCCTGACAATGTCATTACCTTAGTCGAACGCGTGATGCATAGTAGTCCTTGTAATTTCTGCTCACTACGGTTTTACTTTTATTTTTTGTAGTAATGATTTTTTTTCTCCATTTTAAGACGCGTCTGCGCATTAGGGCCACTGCTAACGATCCCTTTTAAATGGATTCATCAGATTTGAAAATCATGTTTTCCAACTTTGTCGAAACAACTTTTTTTTCACTCGAATAACAGTGTCGAAAATGCACTAATATTTTGTATGATTTGGTTACTGGTTTGATCGAGTAGGTCAAAAAAATTGTTTGCCAAAAGATAAGCAAATGTTTACGTCAATTTGATTCAAGAGTAAATTAAGTTATTATATCAACTGTGTAGAGGCTGAATTATGAGGTTTTGGATGATTTTACGTCTCTGAATCAGAGATTCTCTAACTTTATCCAGTGTGGTTTTTTTTTTTTTTTTTTTTTTTCAGCCAAATACCAGTGCAAAGCATTTTTGGGTCAAAAAAATACTTAAATAGGAGTGCATCATTGTGTGAGGTGTTGGTTTCTATACAAAACTTAATAAAATATAGCATTTTGCAAAGGAGTCAGTTTCAAGACAATGTAGCCAAAGGTTAATTCATGTTCCAATTATTTTACTGGTAATTTGAAAAGAAAACTGTACACACAGACATATCGTGGGAACCTCTGCGTTAAATGCTTATTATCAAACTTACTAATCAATTAATTTGATTATAGTTTAGCTGTTGATCATTGCACCGAGTGCTGCACCCAGTTTGAACGACTGTCTGACTTGAGACGTAACATTTTTTTCTCCGCTATGACATTTTTGCGCATTGTTAGAAAGATCGTCTTTCCATAAGATTTTTCCCGCTATTCTATGACATTTATGCACCCGAGCAAAACTGCTTAACTGTCTGCTTCTAGTGTTTCAAGTGACATTATAAAATTCAATTATCAACATCTAGTGCTTCACTATCAGTGGTAGAAGTAGCGCACAGATGTCAAATGGAGCAATTATGCCTCGCTAGCAACATAGCATAGTTGTTCTATTTGTGCACCCGAGTGTCAGTGGTTGAAGGCAGTAGTGAAAAAAGATCCTACTAGTAAGTACTACTCGCTAATATTAAAAAGACAACAACGTCATTTGCTCAATGGACTGATATAATGTTTTACTGGACAAGTATAACATGTAACAGAGCTGATAAATGTGGATGGAATCATTCTGTGATGTAGTTTACTTGTTTGAGGAATTGCATAGGGGAGTGGCAAGTGGGATCAACCTATTCGCCCCACCTAACAAGTTTAGAACTGTGCTCAGCTAACAAAGCATGTTTTGACTGGTGTGTTACTGCTAGTACACCCTCACACATATACACACATGCAGAGGCAGGAAGGTGGGGTTAAAGGCCCGTGATTGGAGCCACTGTGTCTACGTTAGCCCGGGGGTCCGAGCAGGAGCCACAACAACAGGAGGAGCTTTGGGGGGGGTAAACAGGCAGCACGTCCTGCGCTTTGATGCCGACAGACGCACAAACAGCACACGGGAGCTGCTGTCGTTTTCACTCGCTCCCTGACAAACTCTCATCCACAACCTAAAATGATCCAAATTCTCGGAATGTCAGCCTCTTGACAGTTCATTTTATTCATTTCATTAGTCGTTCATGAAACATGCCGACAAGATTGTGTGGTTATGGGGTACTTGAATCCAAAAAATATTCCAGGGATACATGATTGAAAAAAAGTTGAGAACCATGGTATTGGATTCCCAATGTGTTATAGTAAATCAAAACATTCATGAACAAATGCTTTTATTTTGGAAAACAGTGATCAACATCTTTGCCGCGTTTGTGACCTTAAAGACCAAACCAGTGAGCAAATTGTCAATTTGAAAAAAATATTTTCTATAAACTCGAGCGTTATAATGAAAAAAATATTTAAAAAATCAGATTCTTTGATTAATTGACAATTAATTATTAAAATAATTGTTAGTCGCAGCTAGAATTAGTTTTTAGAGCGGTTCTCATTGCTTTACTGTCATTTATTTTCATTATTTTGTTAGTTTTAGTTGAGTTTTAACTTTTGGTAAACCTTCACGATGCCGTGTGTGAAAAAAGTGCAGACGGCGAGGCTTGAAAAAAGCCATAAAACCTGGAGGAAGGAGAAAGATGAAAAGCGAGCAGGAGGGCGTCAGTTTGACTCGGCCACGCCCCTTTTGTCTCCGTGTTTGAAGGGAGCAAAGTGGGGAAAAACACATTGACGCTGTAAAAAAAAAAAAAAAAAAGTGTGTTTGGTAGCGAAAGTAAGGTATATGAGCGGAACGGCGCCAAGGCTGAACAAGTCCGACCTGACTTTTAAATTGTCCCGCTAATTAGCGCTTTATACAACAAAGCCGAACTAGACAAACACCCGACGCGTGCACCAGAGGCTAACCAGGTGTGAGTTCCATTGCGACACGGGTAATTAAAGCTCATTCTTAGCACCAATGCGGTTACTTGCAATGAAAACATTTGCGAGGCCCTCCATCATTAAACTCTCTCGTTCCGCCCCCTCAGCTTCCTGTGGGACGACTACAGCGTGGAAGTCCGCATCAACGACTACCTGGACATCATCTGCCCGCACTACAGGCGCGGCGAGGTTCCGGCCGACTCGGCCGAGCGCTACGTGCTCTACATGGTGGAGCGGGAGGACTACGAGGTGTGCAAGCCGCGCTCCTTCGACCAGCTGCGTTGGGAGTGCTCGCGGCCCTTCGCCCCCCACGCCCCAGAGAAGTTCTCGGAGAAGTTCCAGCGCTTCACCCCCTTCACCCTGGGCAAGGAGTTCAGCCAGGGAGAGAGCTATTATTACATCTGTAAGTACTTCACGCAAATATTAATGAGAGTACAGTGCAAACTTTGAGGTCGAAGGCAGGCGGGGTTCAGGAAGTTTAGGAGGAATACGCTTTTGCATGAGAAGTCATAGAAATAAAGTCAGACTGTTGCCAAGCCATTAGTAAATGTGCAGAGTTTTGAGATACGTTTCACAACTGGCTAAAATAAAGGCAAATGACTCAATTTGATCCCAATTAACACATAATTTATAAAAATGTAGGTGATCAGGATTTTGGCGAGTTGAAAAATAACAGATTACAAATCTGGTCACAAGATGGCGATTTATGCCTTCAGTTCAACATGCCGAAGCTCAACATGGAACGACCACTTAGTTATTACATTACCAAAAATACTGCAAGAATAATGTAGAAGAAAATGACCTAAAAATGATCAAAATTCTTCAGAAGGGTCAAATAAGATGTTTGTTTACCGCATATTCTTCAGTGCTTTTCATAAAGTACTCACAGAAATACACATAACATTCCTCAAATAAGAATTTTTTTTCCTTAGGTTACCAATATTTACCAAGCCCAAAAGTGATCAAAAGCACAGGTAAAAGCATCTGTGACCTCCAGAAGACCTTTAAGAATTGGCCACACATAAAGTGAAAGTTCAAAGTTTACTGCTAGCTCAGTAAAAATTCATTTTTGGCATCTATGGCACTGATGAAGTTAAAAAGGAAAAATTTTATTTAGTGGTATAAGTAGTAAAGTTAAATAGTAATAATAGACATCACACCAAGAACTTGTTCACCCAAATTGGGGGAAAAAAAGCAAAATATGATATTACTACATTTTTCTTTTCAGTAATTTGTAGATTCTGTTGTGACCGAAGGCCTTTCGGTCTTTCGAATCCACATGATGATTTACCAATGTTTCGAAAACCGAAGCGCTCGAAAGAAAGACTTATTCGATTGTCAGCATTTTTTTTTTCGATGTCTACTATCGACAACCTTCATGAGAACCTGATACCTTAAAATAATGGCCGGTATTGGCCGGATTCCATTATCTGGTAGCGGTACTAGCCCAGCCCTCTCACGCCTCATTTGAAACTGTCAATTCAAAGTGTAAAAAGAAGTCGAAATAACCCAAACTTAACTTTTGACGAGTGACGATAAACATCGAGAGTGTTGCCGTCGATTTTCAAAGCGCTACTGTTATATTATGGTTTTTTTTTTTAAACATATGCATAAATAATGACCAACGTTCTCTCTGCTTGTGGTCCCGACAGCTAAGCCGATTCATCATCACGGCCAGGACTGCCTGAGGCTCAAAGTTGACGTGGCCGGACAGAAAGGTGCAGCAAAGTCTCACAAGTCCAAGGCAGAGATGGAGAAAAACTTGGACGCATCCAAAGAGAAGTTTGTCTCCACCGGAGGCGTTCACAACCTCTCCAATCGCCTTCCAGCAGGTGAGGAATCGAGGCCCATTTTTACCTCGCCCGGCTACCATGTTACACGCTCACTTCCCGTCTCTCTCGTGTTTCTAGACGACCCGACCGCCATGGAGCCCAACGTACAGCGGAGCGTCGGAAATTCGGGGACGAGGCTCGTGCGCTCCTCGCTCTTCTTGACGCTCCTGCCGCTTTTGTCAGCGACGATGCTACGCTAAACAAAAACAAATTATTACAAAGCAGCCCAGTGCTGGTCATTGGGCTCACGGACTCTTTTTTTTTTTTTTTTTACTGAACAAAAAGCTTTTATACAAAGTTGTGAGTGAGTGTGTGTTGTGATGTGAATGTGGAGTGTGGATCACTCCAAGAGGACCTCAATTTTGTTTTTTTGTTGTTGTTTTTCTATTGTGATAAGGATGAAGCAGCATTTTCCGTTCTAAGCAGTTGAATGACTTTCATACCACTCAGAAGGTACACCTCCATTTTCTGTGTCAGACGCAAGGACTGTGGTGCTCTTTATTTTTTGGGTATTGTAGTTTGTGGCGTTGTGTAGCAATCATCTTGGCAAGCTTCAAGTCAGTTCACCGTTTTTGTTCACTTCATATTTTCATTCAAGGACTTCCAACATATATCGTACCAGTCAAAGGTTTGGAAACATATTCCAATTCCAGAGAAAATTTGGGGCAAATTTGATCAAAAAGCTGGAATAATATTTGACCTGTATCGTCCTGACAACATTAGTTTTCATTGTAGGGGACGTTTGTTTTTGGTAGATATCGTTTGACTCATTCGAACTACCCTTCTTAGTCCTATGGTGTCCTAATTATAGGACATTCTGGTCTTTAGCCTTTCTTTTCTAAAAAAATTCCATGAATCGGTTTTAATCTGCAAATCAGGATTTTTTTTTTTTTTTTTTAAAGAAGAAAATTCAAATTAGAAGATGTCTCCAGACTTTTGATTGGTACTGTATATTCCAATTATATGGCCATTTAAAAATATTTGTAATTAAGATGCTTTAAATTGTTCATTCTTTGTTCTCAAATGACCAAAACAAAAATATATTGTAATTGCATAATAAGTCTAAGTATTTATGAAATTATGTCAACTTTGTAATGTTCTCAATTTGGTAAATTAACACTGGTTAATTGTATGAAAATGATATACAGTAAATAGTGCAACTAAATTGTGCTTGGATACCTGAGTAGCATATTGTGAGAAGCTCCGACAACATCTAAAATGTGAAATTTCTCTCCTTGAAATGCATCATAAATCCTTGACACCCCAAAATGGTCAAAATAATCCACCATCAAGTTTCTGTCTTGTCATGGTACATGCTTGCAGATGTGCCCCCCCCCTCCCCCAACTTGTTCGAACCTCAACCTGAAGGGACTTCTTGAAAACATACACTGTACAGTTGTTGTTTTTTTATTATGTTTATATGTACATTTGTACAAAGAAAACTATTAAGATATTGTTTAAAGATGTGAAAACTTAATGGAATAAACAAAAGTGTTGTAATATACATCTTGCCTTGTTTTTGTTTTTTTTTTCCCCCTCACCCCGTTTTGGCAAATGGCAAAGCAATCCCCACTGATATGTTCCAAGCCCGCCCACGGGTCTTTCCCAACCTCTCACGGCGCTCGACTTTCCACGACTTTCATCCCGTGTGCCGCAGTTTGCTCTGGCGTTCATTTCACAGACTGCAAAGCAAACACGGATGAGGCCGGGTGCACACTCGCAAGAGGGTGCGAAGGTGTCACTCTCGCCTCTTCACTTGCACTCTTTTTTTTCTGAGTCTTTTTCACCTCTTTCTTTTATTGCTCTATACATCCTCAATGCAGGCCAAAGAGAATGTGCCCACACGTTGGAACGAAAGGTACTCGGCAAACAAGCCGTCAAAAACCTCAGAAATGGCTGAAAACTGTCAAAAGTCGCTATCCTCCGTAAAAGCCGGCAACATATATTGTAAGTCTCGTAGCAGAACATTAGGGGGACTTGTTTGCTGTACCATCACGTCATATCTGCTTCGGACATACCAGAGATGAGCTCAGTCTGAGATCTTGTGCGATGTGACATCCGTGTACACGCAATATGTGTTAGAACTATGATGAGGTCACTGGGGTCCCATCATGTCCATCATCCTATGGCTATGGGTGGACAAAGAGAAAACAAAACTCTTTTAATGAACGGCAATAATGCATGCTAATACAAAAATATTACAATGAACTATAAACAATCTACAGGTAAATATTTGCAGTACCATTCTAATAACAATCTCACTGAATGGGAAAATCTTTGAACTAGTCAGAGTAAGAACACCACTCGGGAAACAATCAAAATATCAAAAATTAAGCAAAGACAGGAAAGGCGAAGAAATTATGTTTGAAGGGCTGTCGCTTAAGGTCAAACTCGAGAGTCGCTCAAGTGTTGTCCAGGCAACGAATCTTCTTTTAGACTCAGTCAGTCTTAGTGCTAACAATCGATGATGTCAATTTGTTCATTTTAATGATGAAACAGAACTTTTTTCTGGAAGCTGTTGAGTGTATCACTAATGCAGGACGATCAAAATTTACCAGGAAAATAAATCACATCACATAAGTACATCATTTTATGTATTATTTTGAATTATTTTCTGACTGACTATCAAAAATGCAGATCTGCAGTACATTTATGTTACTTTGAATAATATAAGGGCCATTCCAAAATGAGAGGACATTTTACACCCCACCCATCAAGTTTTCAAAAATCCACATACAAAATACTAAAACAGACAGTTTCTGAGGTAATTTACTTAGACAAAATTTCACCCAAATAATATAATATTTCAAATAATAATAATAATTATTATTCAAAGGATCGTTCCATTGATAGTTTTTTTTACATGTTTTTGATTGCGTAGCGCACAAATCATTTAAGAGTTAATTTTTAAGAATGTTGAAGCCTAAATTTTCTCCCTGTTAATGAAAAGACCCATACTTTTCTTTGTGAACGGCATTTTTTAAAAATACAATCGCTCTAGTATTTCATTCAAATAAATAAAAATTCCAACGAACATTCTGACTTAATTTAATAGTGTTAAATTATACGAGAAAAGTTGATGTTTTCTATCGTTCATTTACAAAATCAGAGCTGAACCTCCCGTTTTGTCAACATTGCGACTGCAAACGCTCTACTTTATGCACCCACCATTGGATCAAATATGCACCACGTGATTTAGTAACCTGCCAATCACCGCGCAGAAGCGCCTATCAACCGCTTGCAAACACGGAAACTCAACCGGAAAAGAAGCCTGACGCGGGGTTAGAAGCTCCGCTTTTTAAGCACATATAAAAGTCTAAAAGAAGATATAACACTATAAATACTTAAAATATTATCTTACAAATATTTTTTATGGATTTGCTGAATCTTTTATCATGGACGTGCATCGTGTTCACACTCGGGATGTTCTCGACTGGACTGTAAGTGGAATTTTGTTCTGGAAGCGTGGCAAACTTTCAAGCTCGCTTCTGTCCAAATAATCAACAGCTCTTCATTTCTTGCCTAATTTATAGATGACAATTGCTTTCTGGGTTGAGTTTGTCTTGTGTTTTTGTGCAGGGTCGACCTAAAGAAAATGCAAACATCCAAGAGCACCGACAACATCCAATTTCTGCCTTTTCTCTTCACATGTGTCAAGTATGTATTATTTTAAGGTGTTTGCTAAGCAAAACAGGAGAACCTCTTAACATTTTTAAATTTGTGTAGTAAAGTGTGTAGACTTGCTGCATGTTTACTGCACAAAATGTAGATATGAAATTGCTTTTGTGGAAACTGCCTGTAGTGTGTGTTAGCTGTGTCTTTTTGTCTTCGCGTTTTGCAGACTAAAACCCCTTACATAATGATTTGTCACTATGTCTGTCTTTCCCTTCATGATCACATAGAGATGATGACCTCAAACATTTAAGTTAAGGGCCTTCGCCATAGACTATGCTATTTTGTCACAATGACAATTTTTTTTTTTTTTTTTTAACATAGCGGTCTGTGAAATTTACAACAACAAAAAATGCAACACGTGACTGACATGAAAGTTGTACTTTGTTCTGGTTTTTGCTTCCACAGTAGTCTGGGATGGTTGTACTATGGGATGCTGAAAACAGACCATACACTTATTGTGGTCAATCTCATCGGCGCTTTACTGCAGGCTCTCTACGTCATTGTGTATTTAAGGTACACAAAACAAAAGGTCAGTATGGCAGCTGTTTTCGTGTTTATGCGAGTCTATTCACTTAAGGCTTAAAGATTTGTTTTGTTTTTGTCAGAAAGAGGTCCTATTCCAAATAGTCACTATTGGATCATTGGCCACCAGCGCCGGGCTGTACTTTGCATTGTTTCTTCCTCCGGGCGACATACGGCTCAATCAGCTTGGCCTCATCTGCAGCATGGCCACTGTCGGCGTGTACTTGTCCCCTCTCGCAGACCTGGTAAGACACCATATACATATGTATGTATGTACTGCACAAAATGTAAATATGAAGTTGCTTTTTGTGGAAACTGTCTATAGCTTGACTTAGCTGTGTCTTTTATACATACCGTATTTTCCACACTATAAGGCGCACCGGATTATAAGACAGACCCTCAATTAATGGCATATTTTAAAACTTTTTCAATATATAAAGCGCACCGGATTATAAGGCGCACCCTCAATTAATGACATATTTTAAAACGTTTTCAATCACAATATAGTAATACTCAAAGTAATAACAATAATAACTCAAATATTAACTCTAAACTCTCAATACCATAATAAAATAATGTCAATATGAGCAACCTTGTTCAACTGTAAACACACAAAAGAAACAGGTAAAGCTTACTTTATCAGTTCATTCCCCATCTACGAATCCCAATCTCAATATTGATCCATATATAAGGCGCCCCTGATTATAAGGCGCGCCATCAGCTTTTTAAAAAAAAATAAGGCTTTTACATGCGTCTTATAGTGCGGAAAATACGGTCTTCGATATTTGTATCGTTTGACTTAGTGGATTGTTATTGCTGTAGTTTGCAGTGCAGTCAGCCGTCACAATAAGATATTGTTGAGTTGTGTGTGTGTGTGTGTGTGTGTGTGTAGCGTAGAAGAGTCAGGTGTCATGGGGCCCATCAGATGTCTTCTTTCCTGTTGTGTTTGTCTATGATCCTGTTTGCCTCCTTCCCTCCATCTGCCTCACAGTCAGAAACGTGCCCGTCGCTTTCCTGCCATTCTTCTCCTCCTCATCTGCATCTTCCTGTTATTCCTTCATTGGGGCTCCCATCCCCTCGGAGACGCCACATTGACTTCTTGCGGTCGGCCTAATGATGCGTTGCCACTGGAACCGCAAAACTAGTTCGAATTCCCGTCCTTGTTTGATTTGTTTTTGTCGTTCTTCATTCATCAAACACTCTGCAATATAAAGATCACAATCAAAAAGTTGATTTTAAGTTCCCAAACTTAGATTGTTTTAAAATAAAGAACCCGTTACCAGTTATGAATGATACAGACACTAGTTTAAGTAACACTGCGAGTAGACTTCATTTTATTGAGTGTATCAATGACACAATAAATAAACTTGTTCTTGTAAATTAAGTTTTTAAAAACACAGCTTCATACGTAAAAGCCTACATTTTTGTCGGAGTCATGACAAATATCCTCTAAAAAACGCTACGGCTCAACTTTTGGCTCAGCAAATCATATTCTACGGTACACATGACTTTAATTCTCAAAGTACTCCGTTTTGTTTTTAAATCAGTTTTCTTAGAACTTATAATACCGTTGACATGAAAGGATGTCACTGGAAACCTTACTGTGCAGCACCACTGACGTCATTTGACATCAACTACTTTTTTTTTGTATTGGAATCTTGCAGAGAAAATGTTTGAAAAAACAGTTTAGTCAGTATGATTAAAATTGGCTCCGTTTTTTATGACTGGCATTAAAAGAGTTAATACGACTTTATGTACACATATAAGTTTGGTATTTTGTTTTTTTTTACATTTTTGTATTTTTTTTACATGGCATTGACAATACGACTTTTTTTTTAAAATTCAAACTCAATTCAAACATTCTTTTTTTTTTTTAACTAATTGCCATTGATGTGAAAGGACGTCTGTGGAAACCATACTGAGGGGTGGCATTGGTGTCACTTTTTTCGAGGAATCTTGTAGAGTAAAAGGAAAAAAAATACTATGTTCAGTCAGGATATGGGAAATTGGGTCACTTTTTTTAATGCCTGGCATTAAAGGATTTAAAATCCTTTTTTTCTAAACATAAGATTCTTGATTTATTTTTCAAAAACTTTCAAAAATGCTTGCCAATTTCTCTACCCCAAGGCTTCTTAAAAAGTTAACCACTTTTCTTTTTTCAAAAAAGTCAAATATAGTTACAGTGGACCACACAACAAGAGAAAATTCACATATAACTGATGGCTATTTACATAGCTTTATATTTTTTGTAATGACAAATAAAGACAGCAGAGTTACTTTAAAAAAAATAAAATCTTGTTGAAAATTCAGCACTTTTTTTTGTAAAGAAATGAACTTCAATATCCCAGAAATGTTTTTGGGGGAAAATGACAAGAAAAATCCTCAAAACGCAAGTATGCGGTAGTCTACCTATTTCTTCACATTCCAACTTTCTTGGCTTGTCTGAAGTGTTGGCGCTCTGATCGCTCTTATGCTTCAAGTAACCCGTTCGAACCCGTAGAACTTGTTTAGCCGCCTCCTGTGAGCGGTCTTTGCGGAGGCTGCTGTCTGTGTCGAAATCCACGTCGCCGATTGTGCTTTTGTGCGTTGCCCTCGTTCAGATGGTCATCGTGCGCAGCGGGAACGTGCAGCGCTTGTCCTTCCCGCTCACGGTGGCCACTTTCTTCACTTCCACTTCCTGGTTCTTCTACGGCCTCCAGCTCCATGATTTGTATATTATGGTATGACGCACCATCTCACACATTGTAGTTTTTATTCATTGTGTGAAGACTCGAGTTATTCCTGTTATTTCACGTTATTCTTACCTTTATTCCTATCGCTTACTTGAATGCCATCCAGGCTAACATTTTTTCATATTTTTTGACAAGAGTGATTCATCATAGCAAGTTTAATGTCATTCCCAGTAGAATTTCAAGATATTTAAATCATTTCATTCACCTTGAATGCATTTTAGTATTAAAAAAATCATATCTCAATAGAAATTTACAAAATTTTTGGCCACAAAAATAAAATAAAAAATCATGCCGTAATTCCCTAAATATAAGACACTTTTTTTCTCTCAAAAATATGAAGACCAAAAGTAAGGGTGCATCCTGTAAACGGTAATTTAAAAAATACGATTTTTTTTTTTTTTTTTAATCGGACGCAATTCGAGTAAGATTGATCTGTCAGCCACATAAGCAAGAGTTTTGATGCACATATGCGCATTTTTACATCGGCTGTATTCTTACTTAGCATAATTACTGTAACGGGTGGACGTTAGCAACAAGTGCCTGTTGCAGTTTTTACATTGTTGCCAAACTCGAGATACGTCTCACGGTAACATAGAAAATACCAGAATTTGACCCCAAAATGAATAGTGTGTCCTATACACTTATATTTGGGGAATTATAGTATACCGTATGTGATTCAATACAATTTCTTTGTTTATCCACTGACTCATATTATTAGGATCTCAACATGCTCAAAAAAATATAGATATGCTATATAAGGCAATAATTTGCTACTGTAAAGGTTTAAATCTTTCATAAAATTCCAAATTCCCCCACTGAAATTTCAATATTATTCCCCACAGATTCAGTTCCTATTTGAATAATTATCATTCACACTTTCAATTCACCTTCAACATGAACAATTTTTTTACTTTTGCTCATTCCAAATTTGTGGGCAAACTTTTTACCATTTAAACCCCTCCCCCCCAAAAAAGAGTTTTTCCCTGTACATTTCTCAGCAGCTTCAAACCATTCCGGCTTCCTCATGTTCAAACCATTCCATCTTCCATTAATTGTGTTTTATTCTATAATATTCCACATTTTCCATTAAGACTTTTAGCATTCACGCGGAATTTCTATTGGAACTGTTTGTCCAGTCTTGATTTATTGTTATTAGTACAGTGACTCCATATCTTATCAGTGTTATTTTTTTCCCCTTGAGAACACTTATAATAAGAGATTATGATCCTTAATAAGTCATTTCACCCTTTGCAAGTAAATAACGGAATAAAAGATTGTAAGTCAGGCCACCATTGCATTATTGTAATTGTAATTAATATTGCTCTTACGTGTGTTCATTTTAGGTCCCGAACCTTCCTGGAATCTGCACTAGCATCATCAGATTTTATCTGTTTTGGAGATTTGCCCACATCAGCCCTCCCTATAAATCCATGCAAATATGATCACGGCCTATACAGTATTGTACACTTAACACTAAGAAAAAGGGCCACTGTATGACTGGTGGCGATAATGTCTACATTCCACTAAGGTACACGAAAAGAATTTGTTTTCCAAGGATGTATTCAAGAATACAAAGGAAAAAACAAAAATCAGGGCTTTCGTGAAATTATCCTGTTTAAGTGCCTTCTGTTGGCTACGAGGGAGTATTGGAGACACACGGAAAGAAAAAGATGAAAATGGATGAAAAGATGAAATGGTTAAACTGAGGGGGGGAAATCTTGCTTCAGATATATATATATATATATATATATATATATATATATATATATATATATATATATATATATTTGTTTTTTTTTGTTTTTTTTTTTCAGAAAAGTTACAAGATCATGTCAACATGTTACAAGTAAAAACGTTTACATTTGATTTTTTTCTAAAACACGTAATTTTTTAAATTGTATTTATTTACTTGGGATTCTTTTTTTTTTTTTTTTTTTTTTGCTTGGGGAAATCCGTCACCAAAAACTAATTCTGGTAGTATTTTGGCTTTCCTCTGAAACTTTTTTTTTCCCCCTTAGAAGAAAATATGACTGAGGATGAGACTAAAAAAAATGTATATCTGTTATTCTCATGCACTTACATTTTTTTTTCTGCAAAGTCTAGCTTTTTTTTCCCCCTTTGCATGACTACGTCATCAAAAGATAGCAAGATTTGTCTCGCGAAAATGCAAAAAAAAAAGGAAAAACGTATCCCATTACTTTACATTGGCTTTCCTAATATGTTATAATCATTTTTCCGTGCATTTCTCATACTCATTTGCTGTTGTCGCTATTCCGAAAGTGACACTTTATGAGCCAACAACATTGTGAGATGAAACTATCGAATATTAATATATTTAATTGGATTGAGTTTGTTTAGTTTTTTTTCCAATCCAAAGACTGTGTTGTTTACAAGCTGCTATTTTGAATATGGGGTTCTTGTGTGGAGCATTTTCTCTCTACTGCCCTCTATTGGGAAAATAATTTTCTATTCTTTTACCTCTTGTGCCTGTTTTTTAAGAGCTAGCAGATCAATGCATATCTGTGGCAGTAAGCTCTGTATTGTATTTTTTATGCTGACTGTTTACAGTGGCTAGTTTTGAAAGTGAAAACCACCATTTTTCAGTGCAAATGGACCTAAGTAGGAAATAAGACAATAAATGTCATTAAATATCATTTGCTGTCGTGACCTTTTTTGCTACAGTGGCTAGTTTGAAAGTGAAAACGACTATTTTTAAGTGCAAATGGACCTAAGTAGGAAATAAGACAATAAATGTCATTAAATATCATGCGCTGTCGTGACCTTTTTTGCTACAGCTACATACATGGATAAAATGGTCTTTTTTTTTTTTAGGGATGCCATTGGTATTTTTGAGGGGGCTATAGCGCCCACTAGAATTCATCGCCTGCAAGTCAAGAATTTGGCCTGTGCGCATAGAAGACAAAAGCTTGTTTGATGGCGCAAGCGGTGCCAATGCGCTTGTTTGTGCGCGAGTGTGTTGATACGACGAGGCCAGTGGTGGGAAAGGCCACGCCAGAGGTTCTCATCCCGTGTGTGTGCGCTCCATGAATCCTTTTCCTGAGCTCAAACAGCCCTGACACTACACACACAAGACGCAGACACAACACGGCATTGTGCCGCTAAGTGAGTGGAGGTGGGAAACTAATGTGGCAAAAGGCTCGGCTGCGGAAGGCGAGCCATGAATCAAAGGCGGCCATTTAAAAGCTCTCTATGGAAGTTTTGTCTGACGTTTTATAGTGGACGTCAACAAACGAGGACCTTTGAACGTGAAGCCTAATATTATGCGTCTTACTTAGTTCTTTTCACGTCGCTAAACTGCAACGACAGTTTAAAATTTATAGTTACGTCCGCAAGTTGAAAAATGGAACCTGCTGGTGCAATTCTAACCGGGCCATGTAATATGATGATTAATACACGTAAATACTATGGTAATAAAGTTGCATTAATCCACTAGCTCAGTGATGTAGAAGTACCGCTACCACCCCATTGATTTATTTTTTTAATCCCTTACAGTACATTTGTTATGGGTGATTCAGTTGTATTTAACTTTGCTGTTTCAAAACAAAAAAACAAAATTGCTTGTTTTAGTGTAGCGTGGGACCTCGAGGCTTTGTTTTTTCATGTCATACAAGTGTTGAAAAAGTAAATTATTCAAATGTACACTAAAAGGCCAATGACAATTCAACTCATGCAATCCCAAAGGCATATTTTTACTTTTTTTTTTTTTTTAATTGAGACATTAATTTCCAGGTACATATTTATATCTTTTTCAAATGTTCTCAAGAGCTGAGATAAGCAACGGTCTGAAAATAGCTGGTAAAAATGAATTGAATACAAAAGTAATCAATTACTTTTGGTGCTTTCGTAACTGAAGTAATTGATTAATTTAGAACTCAACCCTTTAATTGACAGCTTGTTATCTTTCACGACACAATGTGGTTGAATTAACTTGCCTTTTTTTTCGGGTCCCCTGGAAAAGTCAATTTTGTAGATATGAGGTACATCCACCGCCAAGGATTAATTGTTTGCAAAAAAATAAAAACAATACAATAACAATCTTACAATTGCAACTCATTTTTACAGTTTTATTGCATGTTACAGATGGCAACAGTTCATCCCTGCACCAGACATTTCCATCCAGGAATCGATTTGATAAACAGAATAAATTGAGTCAGACCTTTGAGATTTCCCTGTATAAATATTAATCATTGTCATAATTTTCGACAGCTTGGATCCATGTGCGCTTAAATATAGAAGGTGTGAGGGGGGTGTGGGGGCGCATGAGGTGGAAAGTGAAAGAAAGCACATTCCTAATGTGGAAAACAGCAGCTGGGACAGGTGTGCTTTTACTGAGAACCCTGCGTGGGTGCACAGTGTGCTGAGTAGTGTCCGCTAAATCTGTGTATGAGTGTGAGTGTGTGTCATCACATTGCACGAGCTGCACAAGGTGCTTCTTGTGCAGGGGGGGGCAAATGCGGGAGTCAGCTTGTGTGTTGTCCGCAAGAAGGCAGGAAACAGAGGGATCCTGTTTGCAAGTTGAACTCATTGTTCAGCTGATTGTAGCCCCCCCCAACCCCACCTTTACCCTTACTCCACTACTACACACTCACACGTCACAAACAAGTCCGCCGTGTTTACTGCAAGTATTGTAAACTCTCAGGATCAAGGCTAACGTTGGAGCTTCAAGACAGAGGCAATCTTAAGGCCTTCATGCAACTTCTTAAACGTTAATGTCGATGTTTTTTCATACATGCACACACACAATAACACAGCGCATGCACAAATGCATCTCAAACAAGCATAATCAAGCACACACAAACACACTGTCAAAGCACGCCACAGGCTTGGAGCGTGTTGAGACAGGCAAGTGAAGTTGTGAGTGTGCGTCATGGTTTGACTTGGAAAAACATTAACCCTCCGTAAAGTTGTGTTATGTTGACAAACCTTCTGCGCGTCAAAAAGATTACAACACTGTGGGGAAGAAAACAAGTGAGTATATCCATCGTAGATCGATGAACAAAGACACACAATGTGGAAAAGAAATCATTTTTAGACTACAATGGCTGACAGTAGTTCCGAATCACTGTTCTAAAAGTGGAAGAAGCAATACAGGTTTGCCGTAACAGTGATACTATTCTTCTTATAACTAAAGCAGTCACGCCATTTTCAATCAGACTTTTTATGAGTCTATTATTCTTAATAGTGTCATTGTTGCAAGATTCACCTTCTGCCAACTAATCCTTTAAAGAGCAGTAGTCTGTAGGAAAAGTCAAAATCAAAGTCAATGTCGCCGTCTAGCGGTGTAAACGAAGCGTTACAAGCGCATTCGCAGAGAGCAGTTAACGAAGCACTGCCCAGTTGTATATTTTCAACACAATGGCAATGTCTTGTCGTGACATTGTTAAATAAATGTCATATTGCTCAATTCCAACTCGCCCCAGTCTTCCTGTGTGGATTTTGCATGTTCTCCCCATGCTCGAAAAACATGCATGATAGATGTATTGGACACTCCAAATTGCCCTTAAGTGTGATAGTGTGTGTGAACGGTTGTTTGTCTCCGTGTGTCCTACGATTTACTGGCAACCAGTCCAGGGTGTCCCCCGCCTACTGCCGAAGATAGATAGACACCTGCTGGGATAGACACCAGCAAGCCGGCGACCCTAAGGAGAATAAGCAGTAAAAGAAAATGGATGGGCGCAAAATGTTTGGAACCATCAGGACTTTTCCTACAGCTGGGCGGCTGTCTAAACTGTCAGAGCGCCAGTCAAAAGGACAGCCATCTGAGAAGCAATCCACCAATTAGGCCTGTATGAGTAGAGTGGCTAGACGAAAGCCATTCCGTCCGGAATTTCCCATAAGGCATCTAAATGACTCTCAGACCATGAGAAACAAAGTTCTGCGCTCTGATGAGACAAAGATTAAACTCTTGGGGGTGAAAGCCAGGCGGCATGTTTGAAGGAAACCATTCACTGCTCTTTACCTGGCCAATAGCATCCCTACAGTGAAGTTTGGGAGTGGCAGCATCATGCTATGGGGATGTTTTTCAGCAGCAGGAGCTGGCAGACTGGTCAAGATAGAAGGAAAAAGGAATGTAGTAATATACAGAGATACCCTGAATGAAAACCTGCTCCAGGATGCTCTTGACCTCAGACTTGGGCGAAGGTTCATTTATCAGCAGGACAACGAACCGAATCACGCAGCCAAGATCTCAAAGGACGATTCTTTGTGGAGAGACCTGAAAATTGCTGGGCACAGGCATCTCCTATCCAACCTGATGGTATTTTGAGGTAAGAGATTAAATTAATAGTTTGGAATGAGGCTGTAACATGACAAAATATGGGAAAAGTGAAGAACCGTGAATATTTTCCAGATGCACTTTATAACATCATTTAGATAGTACCTAACGACCGTTTACACTTAGCAAGTTCATGATTACTTCTAAATGTTTGCACCTGCGCGCTTTGTCTGGTGAAACACGCAACAGCTATTATACAGCAAATTGCCTGTCAAATAATCCAGAGGAGGCTTGCCCTCACGACATATTACGCAACATTACTTCCAAGGAGAGCGTGCCATTTTTTCCCCCACCTTAATCCCTACATTTCTTCTAGTTAACAGTCAATCACAAACTTGACAACATCATAAAAAGCAGCAGCTGTTTGCCACCGAAACATTTATGCTTAGCCGAGCTCAAGGGCGCAAATAAATCACGTAACAAAAAAAAAAAGTTCAGCCGCCTTTTTCCTTTTCCACATTATACGACGTTACACCACGGATCACCATGTATTTATTTTATTTATATATATAAAAAAGCAAAGCATATGACAATATCGGCTACAGTCTCGTTTTTCCACTCAGTTTTTCCGATTACATACAAAAACATCATATACAATCGAGTCCAAATCATATGGAATTATAACAATATAGACAATCTGTGCTGTCAGACATAAACCACATCATTACCTCCACTACCAACACAAAAACATCTCATTGACACTGCCACAGAGGTATTACTTCATAAGTAATCAAATCATACTTCTTATGTAATGTAATTATTGTTTATGGGGCTTAGTTAAAACTGAGCTTAGTTGGGATGACAATAAATGTGCCTCAATGGCCCGTCTGTCAATCATACATTCAAAATTTGAAATTTGAAAAATTCCATTTTTTATGTGCATGGTCTATTGATGGGATAATGAAGCCTCATGAAGCACTTATTAAAAGTTGGTTCATGAGGCTTTTTTATATCCCAACACTTGCCATGAAAAGAACAGTAATGAGACAAATATGACCACTGAAAAACATCACGAGACCATTCAAAAATACAATCAATATACATACATACAAAATGGTCAATTGAAATCAATCTATGCTGCTTTATATGGTAACAATCACGATATTAAACGTGTGAATCTGCATAAAGCAAATCCAAGTCACGTCTGCATGCTATGTATGAGGTCTGCATAGTCGAAATTTGCTTCAGCCGCATGATTTTAAAAAGCATTGAAAGCAGGGACGAGATAGGTTAAAGGGTTCATTGTAAATTAATTAATTAAATATCGAATAAATTGATAGAAAATAAAATCCACTTCATATTTTATTTCAGGCTACATGGACAAGTACCAATACCGGGTAACGATACCGGACTGATACCGGCATTATTCTCCAGTACATATTTCGAAATGAAATGTATCCCTGTCAATCCTCTCATACGCCTATTAAAATGAAATTTATATTCATAAGGTTCACAATAATGCTTGAATGTTGCTACCAAAATCAGTTAGCTTGAGTTTGGATCCTTTTTCTTTTGGATCACACCCACATCCATATGCTCATATCAACTCATTGTGTACCATTAAATGCAATTCAATCTAAACTGCACCGTGCAAAAAATAAGTTAAGCTCTATTTACTGTGAGGTTGAGTATGTTTATAAGTTATTAACTTTTTTTCTGACTTGAAAAAAACGACAGACTGACGATGACGGAAAGGGGGCGGAGCTCTGACGAATGCCGGACCAGCAAAAATCCGTTAATTGCCCACCTCTGTTTATAACAATTAATCATAAATTCAATTTAGAATATTTGTCATGATTTCAGGCTCTCAACAGTAAATCTTCAGATATCTTTTGTAGTTCTCCATGAAAGCAGACAATTGTTACTTTTTTTATTTCTTTTTAAGGACAATTACAACAAGGTAAAGCAGGAACTGATTCATAATTTATGCTTGTGCTTTTTCTGCATTGTCAAATGGATGTAAAATCCTCGGAGAAATTTAATCATGTTTTTTTTTTCTTAATCCTATTCATCAATAAATTGGCAAAATAATTGATTGATTGATTCTCAAAATAAAGACATAAAAGTGCATTATTAGTGTGCTTTATTTGCTAACTCAAGTCGGGTATTTGTTACGTATACCTACTGTAAATAAAACAATTGCTGTAGCTGTTTTAATTGACCGAGAAAATATATATTATTATTCAGTACATCAGGTCATTGTATTTTGTGTATTATACAGTTGCCAATTTTGTGTTACGCTTATCAGTTTACAATTAAACGTGTATTATTTTGCACGTTAATTTATTTTGAACAAAGACTCAGAGTTGTCAGTCATAATATGCCTTTTCTTTTCGCAAACATATTACTTATACTATGATACTATTTATACTATTATTTATTTTAAATGAATCGTAAATTTAGCGTTTAGTCGTTTTGTCTCTTTTGGATCAAAATTTTCTATTGCAGATGGACTATTCTGCTTTTTGTCAGAACTAAACAGAGGGTTTAAAGGGGAAGTCAACCCCCAATATTTTCTCAGGCTCAGGTAATGACAGTTTTTTTATATGAGTGATTTTCTTTTGAAAGTGATTCAAATGATCTGAATTTTTTTCATTTCTAAGAGGATGAAATTAATCTGTTTGGTTGAATCTCCAATTGGAAATGAGTTGAGTTTTGTGGGTACAGAATCTGAAATTGTAAAAATGTGAAAATAAGTCAAACGAAAATTTAAAAAAATAATTTTAAAGAATAGGCCTTCACAAGTAGTGAGGTGGGACAAGATATTGTAAAGAAAATTGTTGGGTCGGCTTATAGAAATGTCACGTATCATGACGAGTGGTATCGGTTCCGTCGTATCGGTGAGAAATCAAGAGTTACGTACTTTTACTGGTATCGGACTGAAAAAAAAAGTGGCAAACATCCCAACTTCAGATGGTGTTAGTACAGTATGCATCAAAATGAAAAAGTCATGTCCAAATGCTTTTGGACCTACAGTAGTTGTACGTTATGGTAGCAGACACATTCCCCCGCTATTTACTAAGATTGGCCGCACGTGATTTGATATTCACCCTGGGCGGCGGCGCCGCCTCCTCCTCGATGCTGCGACTGGCCACCAGGTCCTGCAGCTGCAGGGCGCCGCCGCCGATGAAGCAGAAGGCGGGACAGACGGGGGCCGAGCAGTCCACGTGGCCCTCCCACAGCACGCGTAAGGAGTGGGCGTCGTAGAAGGCCACGCCGCCCCGCTCGCAGTCCAAGCAAACGCCCAGTCTGGGCGGCAGAGGCGCGGTGTAAGGGTGGGCGGTCTTGGCGGGTGTGTGTTTAGGACCACGGGGCAGAAGGATTTTGCCCATGCCCATGGTGAGGAAGCAGAAGGCTGGCCAGTCCTGGCCCTCCTCCGCCTCGCTGTCATGTCCGCTGTCTGGGTCGTACCTGAGGTGGGGGAAGAAAAAAAAAGAAAAATTGGTGAGACAATACCATGAACAGCCTCTAGAGGGAGCTAGAGTACAGTACACTATTGGGACACTTGATGGTGCCCTACATTTTTTGGTGTAAATTTAAACAAAACAATTATTATGTACATGAATATTTATACATTTATTTTTGACGAGCTGTCCATGACCCACCCAAAACAATTCAAACACGTAAAAACATACTTTTCCCTTGCTGCCAACTGAAAATAACGCCGTTACGACCAATCATGGCCCACCCTTTTTTTGTGGGTATTGGTCATGTGATATTCGAAGGCTGAGTCGGGATTGGTTGTTACCTGAGCCTTGAGCACATCTGATGTCATTTTCAGTCAACAGCAAGTGGCAAAATGTGTGTTTTTAAATGCATTAATTGGACATTAATAATAATTTACTCTGCTTTACTCTTAATTTACTTGCTGCCGAATGAAAATAACTTCACAGTTGATTGTGATGGCAAGCTAAGCAGTGATGTATTGTTACCTGAGCCTTGAGCAACTGTGATGTCATTTTTAGATGCCATTATGCATCAAAATGGCTGGATTATTAATGTTTATATGTCAAAAAAAATGGCTGGATTAAAAGAGGTGAATTTTATTGCTTCGTTGATATTCAGCAAATGCAATATTCAAAATACTCTTTTTAGACTAGTGGTGCTGCTTGGTACATATGATTATACTCATGTGAGCCATATTTCCGGTCCCCACCGTGGACTGGCCATGTCTTGTGGCTGATGAAACCACTCTTGAAGCTTCGCCTCCTGCCCGACTCCAACCTGCATGAAATGCAAAAAAAAAAAAAAGTCTGATGCTCGGGTAGTACTAAAACATTCAAGTCAAATTTTCATGTCTCCCTCAAGCCAACTCGAAACGGATCTTCGTCCACCTTGATGAGGTAGGAGCCGGGCTCCACCGAGCACGCCCAGTAGTGCCTGCCTTGAGAGACGGCCAGGTCGGCCACCAGGAGGTCGGCGGTCAGCTGACAGGAGGTGAGCGCGCGGTCGGCGACCTTCAGCAAGGAGAGGCCCGGCACGCTGCGGGCGTACGTCTGACCTTTGCCCAGCGCCAGCCTATCGGAATGCAAGCCCCAGCGGGAGTCCAACGAGAAGGACAACACTGGTGCGACGGAGGAGAAAAGAGGACAGAGGGCATAACAAGGAGGAAAGAAAGGAAGAGGAGTTCTCAAGCTGAGCACACAATGGAGAAAACGACAGGAAGGCACGAGGAGGAGGGAATATGAAGGGAAAATACTTCATTTGCTGCAATTATCATACATCCTAAAATGACCAAAAATTCAATGCAAAACAGTTGAAAAAAAATGGATACACATTCAATACATGAAAAATGATCCGTAAAAAATGGCTGAAATTTGTAGAAACTTAATTTTAAATATTTAAAAAATATATGGTGTATATGTATTACCATTACATGTATGCGTTATTAATAATAATAATATATTGGGTAAACAAGGTATTAGCTCTTCTTCAGTAAGCCTGTTATATTAATTGTTCTTCAGAGGATAAAGAATATAGACCTGTGACTATTGTTATATTGTCAGGATGCATGCATTTGGATTCAATTTTGCTTAAAGAGTTATAACATGACGGAACAGATGTTCTCCATTAGCCTGTCTATGGCATTTCTCATTTTATGTTAGCTTTGAGCTAGCGGACTTTCGAGCAAAGTCGGTCGTTTTAAATAAATATAAAACTCTCTGTTTTTATTGCTTAGTTTCACAGTAGACTGCTAAATGTTTTAAAGTGAATTGAATGGACATCCTGCAGTGTTTGTATCTCAAGTTTTTGCTCACAAGTCAAAGCAAAAAAAAAATCGT
This sequence comes from Hippichthys cyanospilos, assembly GCF_059441005.1. Taxonomy (NCBI): domain Eukaryota; kingdom Metazoa; phylum Chordata; class Actinopteri; order Syngnathiformes; family Syngnathidae; genus Hippichthys; species Hippichthys cyanospilos. The sequence continues at coordinate 324,691 of NC_142371.1, read as the reverse complement.
CCAAACCACAGCTCCTATTTTGGAAAAGTTGAGTAATTTGTATTATTCTATTCTGTTTAATGAAATCACAAAATATAATAATTACAATGATTGATTAAATAATTTTGCTCCTATGAAATAACTGCATAAATCCAGATGAGGAATGCTAAATAATATTACTAAATATAAAATTACTACATCAAGTATTGATAACTTAGTATGAAAATAGATTTTCTTATGTGATAAAATATCATATGCAGAAAACAAATACATTTGTGAAAGAATTTCATAAACTACTTTTCTTTTTGTTCCTTTGTTTGACTGTTGGCAGCAAATGTAAACAAGAATTCACCAGGCGCCGGTGGCGTGTGAAGGTAGACTTCCTCGCTGTAGTCTCCGAAGCCGGCCTTGTTGCAGCCCCGCACCCTCATCACGTAAACGCTATCGATCTGCAGCTGGTCCACGATGGCGCTGGTCCCTCGCACTTCGTCCAGTCTCCGCCACGTCGCGGAGGCGTTGGGGGAGCGGGCGCCGCCCCACGTGTCCCCGGACGTCCCCGACCGCCTCCGGTACTCGACGGAAAAGTGCCAGGCCGGCGCTGAGTCCTGAGGGAGGCGCCAGCACAGGAAGAGCTGGTCGTACGCCAGCGTCTTCTGGGTGTCGATCACTGGGGCCAGGGGGGCTACAATGCAAAGAGACAAAATTATGGTACTTGAACCTGCTTCATATTGTCCACTATAGTCACCGTCCACAACTTTAGGTACGCCTGCAAAATCCAATCCATCAGTAAAAAAGATGGAAAGAACATTGCACCTTAACAAAAATAGTAATCCTAAGTTTTGAAGAGGTATTCACAATGTGAAATATGAATAAGAAAAAACATTTTGGATACGTTGGTATTTATTCTTTAAGAGGAATAATTGATTATGTTTATTTGCTGTAGGGTTAATGTGAGTTAAGAAAAAACATGCAATTCACGCCTTGCATGTTTTTTCTTCACACCACAATAAAAAAAAAAAAATATTGAAAGAATACCTCTCTGACGGTATTGGTCAAAATGCAATACCACGATATCAATAATATTAACATTAATTTTGATGTGCTTCGGTGTACCTGATGAAGTGTCCAGTGCTGGACCTACCGCGTATAAATTCCAAGCCGCTGATGAGCTTGATTTCTTTTTTCGCATCCAGATGAAAATGTCTGAATGAGGGATCAGCTGACAGGGAGAAGCACTGCAAATTAGTAATGGCCTTCACCAGTCTGCCAGGAAAACAAGAAAAAAAAAATCACATTTAAGGAATTACAAGATATAGTGTCAACCCATGTGAAAAACACTCGACCTGTTGTGAGTGACTCTGGCCGCCTGCACAAAACACGGCTGGTCGGTCTCCTTGAGGAGTTCGTGTGTGTAGGCCATCATGCCGCCGTGCTCGAGCATGTCTCTCCTAGCCGACGCTTGGGCGGACAGCGCCTCCTTCCTGCAGTTCCGCGAGCCCTCCAGAGCCACTGACAGGACCCCCTGACGCTCGGCTATGGACGCGGCCAGATCTTGCATGCAGCGGCTCAGATGGTGGAGAGCTACAGCACTGTTGGCCTGCACACAAAAACATAAGGATGGCAACTCGCGGAATGGATGCAAGAACCTTCAGCTAGCAAAGAGTTCTTAGCTTAGCATATGCTAACTACAAATGTCGTTATGACTAGAGACATGCGTTGATGTTAAGAACAATGCTTATCGTGTACCTACTCTCATAAATGTAGAAGAGTACTTATACATTGTATGTTTTAATTCCACTGTAGTTGCACATGAATCCCAAACAGGTGAAATGCACCAATAACAACATGATAAAATGTTTAAAAAGAGAGAGCGAAAAGGTAAAGCAACAGGAATAAAAATCCTCGTATTAACCATCAACAAAACTTATTAGGCTAGACAGCCATGTTTGCTGATCAAATTTGTGCATAATACTGTTATTTCCTACTCTCTGGCATTCCTGAATGCACCATATGGATTTTGGCAGTGATTTTCACTAGTGGCGCGCTGCCTCCCTCCAGTGGCAAGTGAAGAAATCAATGTCTAAATGCAGTTCAACTGCACAATATTGTAAATTCAAATTAAAGTGACACTAAGTAAGATTTAAACCAGTTTTTCATTAAAAATGAATAAATTAAAATGATTATACATTTTAAAAAACTTGCAAATAAATGTGTTCTTGATGAATAAAAGTATGTTTTGAATATATTCATAGTTATAGTTATCATTAAATTATATTACATGGGGGTGACACTTTTCCCGTGCTTTCCATGTCTGTTATAGCTACCAGAGCTGGAGAAGTGTCTAATGCTGCATTTACTGTAATGCACCTAAAACTCTCATATTATGCTATCCATATCCATTTCTATTGAATCATTAGGTCTTTTTTCATATCTTTAAGTGCAACGTCAACATTCAAATTGCAGTATGTTAAAGTTATTTACAATATGATTAACATTTTTAAGCCCATTCCCTTACCGCAAGTTGGTCGTATATGTGGTGCTCATTGTTGAAAATGTATATTATATGTATATTATTAAGGATCGTGTTTATAAACATGTTTTGATCAAAGGGGCATTTCTCCAAGGGGCAATATCTACTGTTTTTTAATGAGAAACGTGATGCAAGTAAAGGAACACATTTACTGAAACGTAACATTTTTGATGCAAATATTGCAAGGGTTTTTTGGAAGATAGGCATTTGCTTTTTCTATGGGCAAAAGGAGAGGCACTAAAATCAAGGGTATCATTTGAATGCAAATACATTTATTTCATGCAATACCATAAAAAATTCAAAATGGTGATCTTAAAAAGTCAAACCTGACCTCCATTTGTTTGATGGTCCCCTCCAGCTGTGTGATCTGACTCTGTACGGTCTCCTGGTTGGCCAGGATATAGTTCACTTGCTTAGTCAGCTGATCCTGTGAAAACCAGCAAAATTCAAACTGTTTCATGCCATTAAAAAAACAAACCGGAAAAACGATGTCAACAAATCGTCAGGCGGGCGATATGAGCAGATGCGGCGCACCTTGAGGGCCTGGTAGGCTTGTGTCACCGGCAAAACTTTGTGTCCGTGGTGGATGCGGCGCAGCTTACACAGCGGACACAGCAACCTGCGGCAAGTGCAGCAGTACCAGTGCAGACGCTCCTGCTCGTGCTCCGTGCACGTCAGCACCTTGAAGCAGAAAAACATTCGATTCCACGGAAGCTTTTATGCGGAGAGAGAGGAGAGACAAAACCTTTGGGCGGAAGTTATTTGTGGGGAGGATGTGCTCGTGTTGGGCTCGGGGCGTCCCCCAGGGGTGGTAGAGTTTGAAACATTCATTGCAGAAGTTGGCTTTGCAGTCGGCGCAGCCCTTGGTGGCCTCCAGAGATTGCGGAGGCTTGCAGAAAGCGCACATGATGGCGATGCTGCCCAGACTCAGCGTCTGCCTGTACCTGACATGGAATAAAGGCCAAAGCAATCTTTGTAAGGAGCTATTGTTGATAGTGATGCAAATACATCAAAATATATTCAATGTATGTCTCCTATTCATAGTGATATCAGCAAACATCGTTTAGTGAAATCACAGTATAGTTAGCGCCATATGGATGAAATGTGTCACACATTTCTCCTTTCCGGCAGGGAACAGTAAAATGACCCAGGCAGGATAGACAACATTTACCAGGCAGTAACTATGGGAAGAGATCTGTTTTGTTTTTGTTTGTCTTTTTTTTAAGCTTATTGCAGAGTCAAGCTACTCTAATTTTGTCAAGCGACCACACATTGTGAGGAAGCCTGACAATGGTTCAAAATCAAACGTGGAATATCAACTAACGACATTAGTGCGCTTTTATTTTGAAGTTACTCCCCAAAGCAAGGTCGTGACAACAATGTACTACTTTATCATCTTTACCTCACAGCGTAAGCGGCATTAAATGTAAACAACGATGTGCTTTTTTTGCATGGATTGACATCCTTTTTTCCAGCAAGATCAAAACAAACATGGCGGGCGAAGTTGTCGAAAACATTCGTTAGTGGTCATGTTTTGCTGAATAAAAGAGTAGATGAACAATGATTAATATTTTGATGTCAAAAGTTGATTTGAAAGTATGCGTCCCTGTGGAAAAAAGTATGCGCCTAGCACGTAGGGACGCAGGCAAACAAGAACACTGGCTATTACATATATTATCTACACACAGTAAAATAGTACATGGTTGTATTTCTTTTGATTTTGATGGTTAAAGCTGACAGCAAGAAAAAAAAAGTCAACTTTTACCATTTAACAAATTAGAAAATTACAGAGGAAACTCATTCAGCGCTAAGATATTTTCAAACACTTCTTTACCTTCATTTGGGAGGAAAAATCTAAACTGCAAATAAATCTACGCTGTAGAATGTCTGCACTGTGAAGATGTATAAATACAGCTATGGGATTTTAATGAATTAATACAGAAATTAGGTAAAAGTTGACCTTATGTTTTAAAAATATGTGTAATGTACAATTGAAATAACTTAAACTTAGTATCATAATTTACTCAAATGTAGCTATTTGTATATCAGTCATTTATTTAGCTAAATAGACATATACAGTAGCTAAAGTGTGACAGCAGCCTCCTTTTTAGTTGAACTGTGCGTCTCCTTAAAGGAGGAGTCAACCTTGGAATTTTCTTGACCATAATATGTTCTATGTCTCCTCTCAAGTCTTAACATGGCATTCTGAATGCTAGTGGGTTTGTGGAAAATGAATTAAGCAGCAAAATCCACCTGTTTTTATCCATCTTCAGGGAGTGGCCATTTTGTCACTTGCTGTTGACTGAAAATGACAACGCAGTTGCTCAGCGATTAAGAATGACCAATCATGACTCGCCTTTTTTCTGAGTTTGGTCATGTGACAATGGCAAACTGAGCCGCGATTGGTCGTTACCTGAGCTCAGACCAACTGTGATGTCATTTTCAGACACCAGCAAAATGACCAACCCTGAGATGGATGAAAATGAGTGGATTTTGCAGCTTAATTCCTATTACAACAGAATACAATATCACTTGTAATATTGTGTTTGGACTAGTGGGTGAGGATAGAACTTTTTGGGTTGACTTCTCTTTTAAACCTAAACTAGTTCTGCAGTGTATGAAGTCAGTTACCTTTCCACAATGCGCTCCAGAGTGAGGTTGCGGGGACAGTCAGTCAGACCTTTCTCGCCCAGCTCCACATCCTCGTGACAGGAAGGACATGGGAACAGCATGGGGGGAGGGGCCATGTCCTTACGCCGCCGCCCGGGGTACGTGCTGCATGCTGGGTGAGGAGGTGCAGGAAAGCAGATGAAATACGTGGAAAATGTCATCAGTGGAAGAGAATGTTTAAATAAATACTTTGTCAAACCACAAAAAAGGTACACCATCACTATTTGTCACACATATTACATATTTTACAGGTTTTAGATTTCATCTCTCAGCACTTGATTTTGAAATATTCCTTTTCTAATATAAATGTTGATGTCATACATGACTCACATAAATGCTGAAGTCATCATCACACACTTTTGGACTCTTACCAGTTCTTAGGATTCGCTCTAAATGGTCCGGGGTCCTAGGTGTGGGTCTGCGGGGCTGGCGTGGAGAGCGAGAATTGGGTGTGGAAGCCGGCGACCGAGGCTCCGGAGGAAGGTCAGGTGGAGGGAAGCCCCTCTGTACCAACACGTCAGCCGCACACAGTAAGCACACGCTGTGCTGGCACGGCAGCAGGATGGGCTGCTTCACCATGTCGTCGCACACGGGACAACGCAGCTCTGGCTCCATGTTCTTCATGTTGGACTGCAATGAGAAAATCATATGACCAAATTATTCTACTAAAAATGTTTTCTCATGATAAGTATAGGCAGCATCTCGTTTCTATGACAACGTGCATCACCTCTGCATCCATCTACCCATTATTTGCTATATTTACACATAATTGTCTCACGTTTGGACTCATACGTTCAATTGGGTGCTTTTTCTGTCCATTAGAAATCTTTAGTTAGCAATAGGTGTCTAAAAACAAAGCTAGATGCAACTGCGATTGAACCTAATTCACGGCGAAATGCCATAATATAGCGAGGTGGACTTGGAGGGGATAAATATCATGTAAGGAATTATTACTCACGCTGACACGAAGCAAGGCGTCCATGATGGATGTGAAGCTTTTTAATTCCGTATCTGCCATGACTGCACGAAGCAAAGCCGGGGCCAGGGAGCCCTCATATATCTGTGCTAGCAAAGCAGGCCCGCACGCGACCAACTGACGTGCACACTGCCATGTACAATGCTGGTGATGGAGAATGGAGAAAGGAAGAGGACACATTGTTGGGCGGGGGCTATTCTCGAGGGTAATTCAACCGGATTGTTCAAACAAGATTTTGTTTCGGGAACATATGTCATGTTCTCGAGTATTATTATTATTATTATTATTATTATTATTATTATTATTATTATTATTATTATTATTATTATTATTATTATACATCCGTTCAATTTTTCCTCCTCAAAATTTTACAACTACCTGATTTTTTATTACAATTTTAAAAAATAAAATACAAAAATCTCGCGACCTAGTTTTTTTGTGTTACCAACAGACGGCAGCATATTACTCTACAAGCAAATGCGCACAAAAAAAAGGTGTTTGACGATTGTCGTTCGGGTCGGAACAAATATTTATGTGAATCTTTGTTTGTGTTTCTTCCGGTTAACAATCGAGACTACACCAATTCCACAGTTGCTGTAGTAACCAATGCAACTTCCGGCTCTCTGAGCGATTTGAAAACGTTAAACGCGGCGAGAAGTGGACTAAAAATACATTGTTGTGTGTTTTTGTACTGTGCGGTGCTCCTTGACGAGGTGAATTTAGTCGTGGTAAGTTGAAAAGACGGTATTTTGTTGCCTAACGATTGCTAAATGATACTGACGAATCCACGCAAGTATTGTGCAGAGTCAATGGTCGCGTGTATTAATTTATATGGCATGTTTCGGTGACAAATATCTTGAAGTTTACCCCCCGTGTTGTAGGAAAATATTAAAATACTAAGTGTTGTACTTTTAATTTCCAACAGGCAGCTTGTAGAAATGTAAGATGTCGGCCATCAGCAGCCTTATTCCTGCCCGTTTCCTGACAATCATCGCCCACCTTGTTATTGTCATCACCATCTTTTGGACGAGGGTAAATCCATTTACACTGCTTTATATTTTTGTCAAAACATCTAGATACGTTTCTGATTTGATTGAGACCAAGTATTTTTGTTACACAGGAATATAACGTGAAGGCCTGCTTGCCTTTGGAGTTCACACAAGAACAATATGACAGTGAGGACTTAAAGTAAGCACAAATCGAATCCACGCACACTGACATGTTTACATCATGTCCTAACATGTATAATTTGTTTGCAGGTTGGTGGTGGCTCTTTCAGTCACACTTGTGTTATTCGCCATTGAGCTAGCCGGCTTCTTCTCAGGGGTGTCCATGTTCAACGGCACCCAAGGCCTTCTTTGTATCCTTCACCCACTCTGAGATTCGTATGAACACATAATATGTACGATTTACTTATATTTGACTTTGAAAATAATGTAAATAAAATAAAATCACACTCTTATGTCAGCTCAGGATATATGCAGTGCTAACTCAGTTGTACAGCAATTCCATGACTCGTGCACTAGCCACAGGAGCACATGCCAGTGCCTCAGTGGCTCTGCTTTTCTTTCTGTTTGAGCAGTGGGATTGCGTCATCTATTGGTGGATTCTTGCCTTCTGCAGGTTAGTTTTTCTTTTCCCCAAAAAGTGACTTTGGTTTTGTTTTTCCCTGACATACATATTGCCTAGCACTGACGGTCCACTGCAGCGCATCCGTTTCCTTGTCTTACTTTGTTTTTGAGAAGTGGGAGTGCTGGACATATTGGATTGTTTTTGTCCCCTGCAGGTTGGTGCACATATGCTGATTTATGCTGATTTATATTTACAACTCTTGGGGGATAAAGTGGACAGAGACTATAAATTGCAAAAGGAAATCATTTTTGTGACTTCATGCCCGTTTCTGTTTTCTTCTAGTGTACTGCCTGCCATCATGGAGGTTCTTCTGTTTATCGCTGTTTTTGGACTGGCAAAGAAGCCATTATGATGTGCATATGGATGAAGATAGTGTTGAAAAGGCATTTGTTTTCAATTTGTTGACATGTAAGCAACAGGTTTGTGGTTTGGAAGTCTACTTAAAGTTCCCTCCACTTTCCATAAACATCCATATTAGGTTTATTGAAAGAGATTATTTCATCAATATAGTTTTAGTGTGAATGGTTATTTGTATACAGGTGCCCTGTGATTGACTTGGATATGTTCCAGCTCACTTGCAAAGCGCTCTAGAAAGTGGATGTTCACATGTACAGACTAGATAGACCCATGCATATGTCCGATTTGATGCCTGCACATTAATGTATTTGCAGTTTTCTTTCGCAGTGTATTTCCCCAATGTTTTTTAAGTATTTACAACAATGAGCTTTGTAAAATAAATAAGTAAATCATGCATATTGAAGATTTTTAAACATTAAGAGTTTTGGTAGTTTTAAAAAACAACAACAACCACCTTGGGAGTCAGCTATGTGTAGATTTTCTTTTTTTATAACTGATGGACCAGCATGGTCTCTTTAGCCCATGTATAGTCAATTGAATTGCTTTTTACTGTGTGTATAATGTAAATGTAAAATAAATACAATTAGTAAAATGGAAAAAAAAACACCTTTTTTGTTTTACTTTTTTGCTTTTAACACCAGTGTATCTAATATTATATTTTGTTTTTTATTATATATATATATATGGCTATATATATATATTTTTTTTTGTTGTTTTTTTTTGTTTATCAAATATTTTAAATTGAGTTATTTTGCTATTTTTTTTTACTAGTAAGTTTATACCTATTGTGATTCGTATATTATTTATATTTAGATTATATATATGTATTTTATTATTTGAACGTATTTTTTTCTCGCTATTTAACAATGAGCTGGCTAATGACTAATAGCTCGACGTTGACGTTTCTCGCAGGAAGCGTTATAATCATTTCCGGGTGAAGGTCCTTCGCTTCAAAGGATCGTAGTTGCTACTCATTCAGCTAGTTTGGCGAGTTTAATTAGACCTTTGAAAGTAATAAATACGTGACCACAATTACGAGCGATTAATAGGAACCATGGGTATGTATTGCGACCTTAATAATGATATTTATGTGCGTATAGTGGCCATACAGACGTTCGCTCAAGTAGCTAGGTTGTTAGCTAACTAGCGCCGACAAATAACATTATTACTACGAAGTGTTTGGCTGATTATGCTAAATACGCCTTATTGTAAATGCAACAACTTGTATTTGCAATAACACTGATTGTGTTTACGTTTGTTGCTTCAATGTTAGCATTAGCTTAGCATTTGCAAGGCTTCCGCTTAAGCACTGACGTGTCATTGCAGAAGGCGTAAAGTTGAATTTTCAATGGCAAGTTTCAACATGTGAAAATAATGATTGTACTGTTTTAAAGAGCCACTGTATGTTGCCTTGACTCCTTAGAGAATTTATCAGCTGGTGTATTAGACATAGAGATTTAATGATTCGTGCTTTTCCCTTTGTTTAACCGTTTAAACAAATCATAATAAATAGTCAATATGTTGACATCACGTACTATGTGAGTTGCACAAATTAGTGGACTAAACTGCTTGTTTTTGTCCTTGCAGCAGTGAACACGGGCACTTCTCTGGTGCTGTCCAGCCTGCTTTCAGTGTTGGTGTTTGCTGGCATGCAGATGTTCAGTAAGCAGCTAGCATCCACCGAGTGGCTCACCATCCTGGGGGGCTTCCTGGGCTCCGTCCTCTTCATCTGCTCCCTCACTGTATCCTCTACGTCCAACGTGACTTATCACTTGACTATTTTTTGCAATTGCATAACATTCTCTATTACAAATGGTAAGCCTTAATTCAGTTTCTTCAGGCATTTAGTAATCTGGAAAATCTGTTCTTTGGGAAAGGTTTTCAAGCCAAGATCTTCCCAGAAAGTAAGTATACGCAGGAATGCATAAGTTTCTCAGCTGTTTCGTGTTTGGTAACAACGTACTCATTTGACTTTCAGTTCTGCTGTGCCTGTGCCTGTCGCTATTTGCATCCGGTCTGGTTCATCGCGTGTGTGTCACTACATGGTCAGTCATTTCTGCTACACTTTACTGACCTCCACATGTATCTTTCATTTTTATTACATCTGTCCATTTTCTCTCCTCGCAGCTTGATCTTCTCCCTCTTTGCCCTGTATTACATCAACAAAATATCCGCCGCCCTCTACCAGGCAGCCGCGCCCACGGCAGTACCCGTCAAGACGACCACCAAAGGCAAGAGGAAGAACTGATGAAAAAATGAATGACAACTTTCGTCGGCCAGATCTGTATTCCATAGATAGATTACACCCTGTTAATTTACTATTCATACCACACAAGTCATTTTGTAATTAAATTCAAGAAAACCTTTGAGTGTTCCTTGTGTCATTCAGACTGATGATACTAACATTTGTTTGTTTAGCCATGAGAAGCCTTATTTGTTGATTTTTTTTTTTTTAATCTTGGCAAAATGTTTTGGACAATCGTATGAATCCATTTTGGGGGGAGGTCCTTTTCTGCTTCGAAGGTATATCATGGAAATACTTTGAATACTTTGTCTAATGGGATATTCCTATCCATCCGTTTTCTCTAGGCACTTATCCTCATAAGGGTCGCAGGCTAGCTGGTGCCTATCCCAGCTGTCTTCGGGCAGCAGGCGAGGGACACCCTGAATTAGTTACTAACCAATCGCAGAATATACAATGACAAACAACCATTTACACGCACAGTCACACCTAAGGGCTATTTGGCGTTTCCAACATTCATGTTTTGGGGATTGCGGGATGAAAACCCATGCAGGCCTGGGCATAACATGCGAACTCCATGCAGGAAGGCCGCCGCTGGACACAAACCACAGAATTGTGAGGCCGCTCTATCACCGTACCCCTTTTATTCCCATCCAGCACATCTAAACTGAATTAGAACATGATCTGTATGATATCCAGGTCTGACATCACCTCACAAATCACTGCTGTCCAATGGACAGCATATTCCTTCCAACTCCTACATGGATCAAGAAACATAGCATACTTGACACACCCTGTGTTCCGTTTTGCTGGAATTTTTCTTTTGTTTTATGTGCTGTATCTCATTTGGATACTAGCAGAATTTTAGGCAGGATATGCCTCAGGCTGCTATATCCTGGTAGAAAAGTTAAATCTGAAATATGAATTGTACTTTATGATGCCTCCATAAACAAAAACTGTTGAATTCTATCTAATGCTAGTCATCCAGCCATCCATATTCTATAGCCACTTATCCTCACTAGGGTCACTGGTTTGCCAGTGCCTACCCCAGCTGTTAATGGGCAGTAGGCAGCGGGTATCCTAAACTGGTTGTCAGCCAATTGCAGGATACACAGGGACAAACACCCAATCACACTTAAGGACAATTAAGAGTGTCCAATACACCTGCCGTGAATGCTTTAAGGGTGTGGGAGGACGCTCGACTGACCGAAGGGAAACCATGCAGGCTTGGGGAGAACATGCAAACTCCTCACAGGAAGGCTAGAGCAAAATGGATTTGAACTCGGGACTCTGAACTGTGAGGCGGATGTGCTAACACTCCCATTACCGCTAGTCATTCCCTCAAAATTATAAAGAATTATTTTTGTTATTTTAGATATTGATTTGAAGAAAAAAATCCACAAGTAGGTGAATTTCAGTTCAAAACACGTACGCAGGGTTCTGCTGTTTTGTATGCCTTTATCAAAAGAAAAAACTGTATGTATGCATGGTGTATATGCATTAGTGCTGTCAAGAGATCAAACATTTTCAACGAATCAACAGCAAAAACGTACATAATTGTGAGCGCTTGCGATTTTCGTCAACTATTTCCTGTAAAACTTGTAACAGATATTCACTTGAGTAAAGTATCAGAACCAAATCATCAGATAAAAATTTCATTTCAAAGACCGTTGACATCACTTTCTTTGCCCTCAAGATACGACTCGTTCTTGTAAAATACGACTGTTGAACGAAACTATCAAATCTGACTGCAAAATGTGCAAGTGTTTCATTTTTTCTAATGAGCTATTAAGTAACTATTTAAAGCCAAACTTCATTAACTTCCATCTTCGCCTGTCTTTGTGCTGGGAACTCTCCAATTAGTTTGATTAAGAAGTTAGCGTTATTCAGCTTTCACCGGAAGTCTGTGTGTGCGTGCGTGAGTGTATGATGGATAATAGTGGCGTTTTTTTTTCCTCATTAAAACATTGCAAAATATTTTGTTTTGTGGCATTTTCATTCATTTCAATGGGGAAACATGATTTGAGATACAGATGCAACTTTCACAAATATGGGTGTGGCCAATAAACTAATGGAACTCTCAAGGCACCACTTGGTGTGGGGAGTTTCAAAAAATATATAGAGTGAAACGTTGGGACACACCCTCTGTTTTAACAGCCCGAGAAAGTGTATGGAAACTATGAGAACCTCATACTGTATGCAAGGATGTTGATTATAGCGTGTAACTCTTCCTCTGAGCTCCAGTAGGAAAAAGTCAGCTTTGTGGTTTTGGTCTTCAGGGGGGAAAAAAATCTAGGGAGTAGCATTGAAATGGGTGTGTAGAGAGAGGCATGAGCACATTATTTGCTTTAACTCCCTCCCGCCCCTTCTTCATCGCCCTCCCATCTCCTTCTCCCGGGCGTTTCCCGGCTGACTATATAAACTCGAATAAACTGCTGGTGAACTCCCGCTTTTCAATCAAACCCATCTTGCTCACTCAGCTTCGTCTGGTAAGTCCCGATTTCTTTATTTTACACTTTTTGGGCAGATTGGTCTCGTATACGAATGCATACCAGAAGCTATACTTCACGGGCAATAGGAAAATAGACACACGCAGAGGCTTGAAACGTCAATTAGATCGATTCGAGTGAGGAAATAGACTGATTTTTTTCGCGTTTCTTCCCAGTTTTACGCAAAAGGTTGCATGTTGGCCACTGGGTGTGTTTGCCATGCGTCATCGGGCGCTCTGCGGTTTGGGCGCACTGCACTTCTCCAAGTGACGAGTCGCTGGTCGCCTTCTGCTTCCTGTCCTTTTGTTAAAACTGATTATACTCATTGTATTTTTTACGACCTTTTTTGCGTTGTTGAAATCCAGCTGGAAAAAGGCGGATGTGGAGCAAGGGGGAGCAGCCATGAGATAAGGATGTCCGTTTATTGCGGAACGTTTGCTCTAATATTGAAAGAATTTGCCTTGAGTGCCAATGAAAGCAACACTCGTATCCTCCCTTAGTGTTAACTGTTTGGTTTGGCCACAGATGATATAATGAGCTGTTTTTCTTAAACTCTAGGAGTGGCAATAATTATGAAGGGCAATCCATATATGAAATTGTTTATAGATAAAATGAACAAAAATGTATATATAGTATGTGCAGTAAACCTATAGCCGTGATGACCTTAAGATGTAACTATTCGTGTTAAGGAGGTGTAGAGCGATGTCTACGTGTGTTAGAAAATGCTGTTTTGTAATTTCCTTAAAACAATAAATTTTGAGGCACTTTTGGTGGTCGTACATTTTCCAAGGAACAAAATAGATGGCTAAAAATGGGTGGGGCCAAAGATCATCTTACAACACACAGTCGATGCACAAAGTTCTCAAATATCAATTGCCCTTGCCCAATGTGACATTTCATGACAACTGTAACTTTTGAAGTCAATATTGACAATAATATAAGTTTGTTGACCTACTCTGCCATAACCACGCCTCATAATTACCATCCTGTCTCCATTTGCAGCATCCATCTATCTCTGTTGCCATGACTGACTTAGAGAAATGCATGGAGAACCTCATCGTCATCTTCCATCGCTATGCCAAAGATGACGGCGATGGGAGGACGCTAAGCAAAAAAGAACTGAAAAAACTGCTGGAGACAGAATTACCCACTTTCCTCAAGGTGAGAACAAGCTCTCTCTGTCATAGGGCAGGACAATTAAAACCAAAGACAATAAAGAATTATGCATTTATTTGAATCTTAATTAATTATTTGTATTTCAATAACGATTGGCTTGGCTAAGTGAATGGAGCCACCGATCCTATTGAAAATATTTGGATAAAAAACAATCTGTTCACCAAGTATTTAAAATGTATTCATAATTTCGCTCAATGCTACCCTAAAACAAAAAGTAGCAATTAATGTATTTGTGATCTGCCATTGAGGTATAAAAAAGCAGCCAAAATTCCAGTTAGTTCTAAATGGTCTAAATCAACCCGGTTTACCTTACCAAAAAAGCAGCCAGTGTTATCAAATGCAACATTAACATATACCAAATTAACATTGCACTGAACGAAATAGGAGTTCTTACAATGCTAAAAGTTAGCATGCACATACTATGTGCTTAAGTCCACTTATAACCAGTAAAAAGCTAAGATGCTAACAAATTGCAAAATAACCTGACTACAAAAAGCAGTAGGCAGATTGATAAAAAAAAAGGATGCTTGCTAAAACTGCTAACATAATATACCACTTGTGAATTTTCTCACTTTAATAACACTAGCAAACAATTTAATTATTAAAAGACAACAAGAGAAAATGGTAAAATGTTACAGTTGGTATGCTAATAAATAGCAAAATAAACTTAATACAATAAGCAGCAGGCAGACTGATACAGGTGATACTCGCTAAAATGCTAAACTGCTAACACTTATGTTAACACAGTGCTTCTCAAATAGTGAGACACAAGCATTGTCAAAACTCCAGGGAAAAGGCTTGTTTTTGTCGTGTGAAGTGTAATTGAAATAAAATAAGATTTTTCATCATTTTTTTTTAAAGGTTTTATTCCAGGTACCTTGATGCACTTGGTTATTTTTTTCAGTTTTAGACTAAGTTGTAACACCTAAAAACACTTGAAGAAACTAATTAACTGTTGTTGAAAGTTGATTTATTTTGCTTTTTTATTTTGTTAATGTTAAAAAGGATACTGGTTTAACTAAGTCAAGAATTATTCCTTGAACCTAGCATCATAAAGTCTCTGCCCCACCTCACACTTTTTTTTTTTTTTTTTTTCAGACACAAAAGAACCCCAAAACGGTGGATTGCATCTTGCAGGATCTGGACCACAACAAAGACGACAAGTTAGACTTTGAAGAGTTTCTCCCCCTTGTCGCGGGCCTCTCCCTGGCCTGCGAGAAGTGCTACGTGCTGCACCAGAAGAAGGGCAAACAATAAAGGAAACATGTTGTGAGAGTATAAACAAACCTTTGACTGAATTTCACCTTGTCTGTCTGATTATTCACGCAATGAAGGGCTCTCTTTGTATTTTTATCCCGCATGATTTGAACACATGGAAACATTTTCGCCCCAAGATGTCCGCCCTTTTCTTACCGCCTGTGATTGATAACCATACTGTTGAAAAATAGCAACAGGCCTAAGAATTCTTTGGCTTTTCTGTCTGATAATGTTGTCTTGTAATGCCTGTGTACTAAATCACGACGCTAAAAAATACTGTAACCGTATGTGAGATAAAACTAAGATGGAATAAAATGTTAACCAGCTAGCAGAATTTCTTCTCTTCTTTTTCTTGGCTAACATTTTCATGGAGACTTGTTGCTATGCAAAGTTTGATGTGGGTCCAAAAAATGTGTGTATTCAAGCCAACGTGTATAACGCACACGCACACACACACACACACGCCCACACACCAAAACCAAAGCTGTAAAAAGTGACAAACTGACTTCAGACCATGGTTTTAATAGCAAATTATTAAAGTTTCTTACATATTTAAAAGAATATGGAAAGAGGTTCGCTATTTAGCACTGCATATAAGTTTACAAACAGTATATCAAAGATGTTATTTTCATGAAGTGGGAGTTTAAATAGTCATATTTGAGACTCCCTAAAACAATGTCATGAGAAATGACTTGATAAACCACTGGAAAATATCCAAATTTACCTAAATGGTCTGAATAATACATACCATACAATATTCTGTGCCAGTGATGTTTTATGACTGGTAGAATAATTAAATCCACGTCCACTAGATGGCAGAACATACATGAGCCAATTATTGGGCCGCTTTTTTTGTGGCTTTTGTAGTTCTTGGTGTGTAAGATTTTTTTTTCTGATGTGAAATATGTGCTCAATAAAGGGTGGGAAATGCCACCTTAGAATACAGTTTTATTTCACCAGGGTGCAAACATTTTCTAAAATTCAACAGATAGTGTCAGCATGGATAAAATACAAATACAAATAAAAGGCCTCACACCCAAAATTTTAGATAAAAGTTTTGTTTTGTTTTTCCTAGCAAAAAAACCCAACCCTTTTGTCTTGATTCAATCACTGCAGTTTACATGCAGGATTCTAAAACAGTGCCATCTACTGGAACTGGGGGAGTACTACTGGCTTGTCTCTCCGAAGCTAACTTCTCCAAACTAGAATTACTGTATTAGAACTGTTCCGATACCTGAGATTTTGGAACTGATGAATACCAAGTACTGTAAATTCTGGTGCCACTATCGCCAATAATTAAACTGATAGCAAGTACTTTTAGGTTCACAACATGTTACGCATATTCACGGAACCTCTATTTGTTTGCAGTAAACCTGTACGTTTTTTGAAAGTTGTACAATCAGCATGAAAATAAACAAATAAATGAACAAATAACTAATCAATAAATATGGGTACACAAGGTAAATGGAATCAAAAGCAGGGCTTGCTGAGGGACCGATGAAAAACCATTCTTTTTCTCGAAAGACTTTATTATCGATTCAATACATATATTGTATTATTGTATTGTTACCTGGATCAATCAGCACAGCAATATTGAATACACCACAGGGTCTGCTGGGTGACACGCGATCTGACAGCAGAGGTTTGCAACTGGTTTTTATCACGCCCTTAGAACACAGCATAGTTGTATCTGAGGAATTCAAAACATGTGATACGTTGCCATGACAATGTTGCCTGCGAGTACTCAGAGTCTGCCCTGATGTTAGCACACACTAGAATCAATTCATTTAAAATCTAATACAATACTTCAGAGTCCCTAGAGGCAAGTTATCCCTCGATTCAACGTAAGGAAGACACAAAATTAAAGAAAGGCATGCCAACACAAAGCATGCTTCGAATACACACGGAAACATATGCATCCCGGAACATTATGTTCCTCAAAGGACATGCGTTTTATGCTAAAGCCTACTTACACAAGTTAATATTAACATTAATATTATGGATTTTATGCATACCCTCTTGTCAATTACCTTTGGTAAAGATAATTTCTAGAATGCCAACATGCTTGTAAACAGTATACTGTGGTTGCAGCGGGGTATTTTTCTTTCTTTCAGTTTTCACTCGAATATAGCTAAAACTGAACTCTAGATGGCAGCATCGGTCTAAACGGGAAACAGGCGATTTAAATCACAGAGGGAGGCCCCAATTTTTCATCAATGCTGATTGGGACTACACATTACTAAAAATGCAATTTTATTTTTGGACAGAATGCAGGCATGTGCCTGTATTTTATTGAAGCAATTATGTATAACAGTATTTTAATACATAATTATTTTAAGCTTATACCATGTATCAGAGATCCTGCATTCAACAACAAAGGTTAAAGATTTAGACCGTTTTTCATTATAGACAGCAGGAAGTCCTGCATTTACCATTGTCTGTAGCTGTAACAAACATGGCAGCCTCTGGAGGAGTGCCACCCCCCACGTAATATCATTTCATAATAACTGGACCTACGATTATATGTAAAACATACTGTTGGTTGTTGAGAACACATATATTTACACGTTTTTGAAATTTATAATCATTTAATTTATTCGTTTTTAATGAAAAACGTCCTAAATATTACACAATGTCCCTTTAAACAATCCAAAAACACCTACACACTGAGATATTTTTTTTTCCCAGTTCAAGGGCTCGCATTTAAAAAATTGACCTTTGTGCATTTTTTCAACAATTAACCTATTTGTCATACCTGTTAAAACTGTCAGTCTGAACTTACACCATGCTGTGAAAAAAAATCTATCAGTTCATGCTCGTGTTGCACCAATTTGATTTTTTTTTTTTTTTTTAAGAAAGCACCGCCCCAAGAAATGGTGTGACTGATGAGGTGCCAATCATAACTCCTGCACTTGCACATCCTGATTTTTTTTAAAATGCCCATCCCTCATTTGGTAACTGAGCCCAAGACCCCAAGCTGCTGAAAAGATTAGGAAGTGAGGCAAATTAGCAATATTTCTGCTTACCTCTTTTTGATTCTTATTTGATAGTACATTACCTAAAAAGCAGTCGTCTTTTATGTTATTTTGTCTGTACAACTGTAAAACTAGCTTCATTTGCTTTTGTTAAAGCTCGGTATGCATTCTCAGTGACTAACAAGACAATGCACTTTTATAATCACTACATCAATCATGAAGACTGGGGCGTGAAGGTTTGATCAGGGGTGTGCTTTTAACCCACACACACAAACTCTTTTTCAAATGTCGTTGACATTGTGTTTTGTTGCTGTCTTTCACTTGTTTCTTAGATGTGCAAAGTACACAGAGACACGCTTGGACCAGTAAATCCTGTCTGGGCCACATAAAGAGAGCATGAGTCACTGTTTGCATGCTCAAGTGACTTTGAAAGTCAGTCTTTGGGCTGCGCTGTTTGCAAGAAGATTCCAGTTGAGTCTGAAACACGCATCGCTGTGAATACCGTGAGTATCTATCTATCTATCTATCTATCTATCTATCTATCTATCTATCTATCTATCTATCTATCTATCTATCTATCTATCTATCTATCTATCTATCTATCTATCTATCTATCTATCTATCTATCTATCTATCTATCTATCTATCTATCTATCTATCTATCTATCTATCTATCTATCTAGCTATCTATCTGTCTGTCTGTCTGTCTGTCTGTCTGTCTGTCTGTCTGTCTGTCTGTCTGTCTGTCTGTCTGTCTGTCTGCCTATCTACCTACCATTACCACTGAAAAGTATCCTTCCTACCAACCTGCCTACCTACTGAAAAGTTTCCTACCTACCTACCTACCTACCTACCTACCTACCTACCTACCTACCTACCTACCTACCTACCTACCTACCCACCTATCGAGTTTCCAGCACTGGGACATTTTCAAGCATTTGTCATTTCAACATTTCCATTATTATTCTCTCCTATTCCTCTACAACAATTATCAGGAGCAGACTACATTCTCCCTGAGTAGCCATGGAGACGTTGGAAGATGCAATCAAATGTTGCGTGGACATCTTCGTGAAGAATTGCGGCGAGGGCAGCGATTGTCTGAATCCAGAGGAGTTTAAGGAAATGATGCAGAAAGAGATCACCGCCTCTAGTTATAAGGTACAAAAGTGCATGTTGTGCTAGTGCAATAGTCACTTAATTTAAGTTGATTTCTTTTAAGGGGAAACTTAACTTAAGCAACCTGGATGAGGCCTTCAACAGGTTGGACAAGAATGACAATGGCGAAATCAACATCCAGGAGTATTCCAGATGCATTGCCATGCTGATCAAAGCTTACTACCGGCAAAATGTAAAAGGCAAAAGTGGTGGCAAGGGAGGCCGAGGCAACAGACGAGGTGGCAAGGGAGAAGACGACGATGATAATTAAGCGCCTTTTACTGAGGAGGTTTTCCACCTCTTTTGTCTCTGTTGTTACTTTTCAAACATTGTGAAAGTGATATTGGCACACGCACAAACAAATTACAATAAAGACTGATGATTTTGCAACATTTAATCCCATCTCTTTATTATTACCGACACAAATCAACACGACACCGTTGTTTAACTTTCTTCCTTTTAAACAATGAGCCGCTCTCTTTGAGAAGGTTTACAATCATGAATAAGAATTGACAAATATGTATCATCAGATTTGATGAAAATTAAAGGGATAAAATTTATTTTTAAAAAATGGAAAAATGTTTTTTTAGGGGCTAGGTATCAAAAGATAGAGGAGTATTGGTACTGGGGGAAAAAGTAGTATCAAGCAAAACGTAAATAAATACATAAATGATGCATTTTATATTGATATCTTTCATGTTATTTAGTCACTTTACATGACTGATAATGCGATATCTTGAGAAATACAAAAAAAGGAATACAATGCAGTAAAATATCAAACACAGAAACCAAATTGAATGAGCTGGCTTCTCTGTGGCCTGAAGAAATGAGCCGCGTGCAAAAACATGACTCATCACGAGCACTACCTTTCATCTTCTTTTTCTTCTGTTTTGTCCATGTATTAGTCATACTCAAGATATGCGGCACTTTCAGTCAGGCGCTATGAATTGTGTGTGACATTTCGTCACAATTAGATCATGAATATTGATCAGGCTACGTATAAAAAGGCAGCCTCGTTTTCGAGTGACACCTTTGCACAGTGCCATTGCTGGAGAAGGCAACAACTCATTTCACCTAAACATACTGTGAGTATTAATGCAACCTCAAATAAGACAAGAATTCTACCGGCTTAGAGTGTATTGTGTAAAGGGTTTTAAAATTTCAGCTAGGAATTAGCTAAAATTCTGTAGGATCAATTGGTAACAAGGAAGATATTTGTAGTTCCAAAATTTCAGGAAATTGTTATTAGTTTCATAAATAACACTTTGACATGCATAAAATTGAAGCAAATGCAATTAGCTACTACAGTACTGTTTTCCAGAATTTTGAATACAACCAATATTCTTATTTTTGTTGCAGACGTTTTTCCAATGTACAGTATTTCATTGAATTGATATTCCGCTTTCACCTTGACGCAAACTTGATTTTCTAGTTTTTCTTTATTGTGGTTTTTAATGTCCCGTTAATTATCTGGCGTATGACAGCCACACCTCCTCTATGGATTCAAGGAAGCTACCATTTTACAGTGTCTAAGGCAGTAAAACCACCAAAGACAAACATGCTGGAAAACGATATTTGTGATAAATAAATATCAATCAATAAATATTTTGCATCAATAAATATTTATATTTAGAGACATTTTAAAATCCTTGTAAAGTGAAAATAAATGTCTTATAAGCGAAACACAACACGTAAAAAGAAAGCCATGTAACAGTACGTAAAATAAGCCTTCAAAATGTAAAATAAATAAATAAATAAATTGTGTTTTTGTTCCTTCTGAATTCTCATACATTTGGGTGTGTCAGCTGAATGCGTTGAAAACACACCTTGCTCAACGGTTAACTGTCATGTAGGCACCACAAATACAACCAGTACAGCTGTTCTCATAAGTTGTATTCATTGCATAAACTTAATGAGCACAGCTGTAAATCTGGAAGCTAGTGACGAATGGTTATAAATTAATTTACTCTAAAGTTGTGCTCAGGTGTTACAGACTATTCAGTGTCCTTAAACTTATGAGCACAACAGAAATGTTTGCGACTTCATTTAGTATCCTCCTTCTGCACACACCTCTCTCAACCTGACCTTAAAACTTGACGATTTATTATTCAACTTTTTCATAACAAGCATTTTATTTACTTGTGTTATAATCAAGTCTTTGTCAGGATTTTAACATTCCCTTAGTGCAATAATTGGGAACCTCCTGCTCCCAACGGTCCACCTGTTTTCTGAGTTTAGTCATGTGACATTCGCATGATTGCTCGTTACCCGAGCAAGTGTGATGTCATTTTCTGTAATCGGTGGCAAAATGGCCACACACTGCAGTAGGTAAAAACAGGTGGATTCTGCTGCTTAATTCATTCTCCATAAACATCAGATCAATCATAATAACGTGGTTGGACTAGTAAAATTGAATTAACATCATATGACTGTCAAGTCAAGTTTGGGGGATTGACTCAAACCTTTAACATTCGCTCATTAACCCCTACCTTAATCCTTCGTCAACTGTATATTTAACTAAACCTAAACATACTTAATCTTAACCCTAACTCACGGCCACATTTTAAACCTAAACCTAACAAATTCAGCTGATCTTGTCTTTTTGGATAACGTTTCTGTGCTGTTTCTACACAACAGCTTTAAGAAGAGGACCTAAAAAGTGCCAAAGCAGCCATGGCTAGGTTTCAGACGGGCATACAAGGATTGTTGGGATTCTTTAATGAGCATAAAGGTGATGACGAATTTCTGGACAAGGCGGAGTTCAGAGCAATCCTCGAGAAACAGTGCAAGGTACAGTGGCAAGTGCATTCTCAATACGGGGCCCAGTTATTGCATTTGTTTGTCTTAAAAAGCCAAATTTGTAACCCGCAGGGGGACATGGATCCAGAGGTTATCAACAAGGTCTTTGAGCACCTGGATAAGAACAAAGACGGCAAGCTCGACATCGAAGAGTACATGAACATCATACGTATGATGATGAGAATTTGCCATGCAAAAAAAATGGGTGGTGGCTGCAGGGTCGGAAGGTCTTGTGGCGGGGGGTCTTGCAATTAAAAGGCTCCTTCACCGAGCAAATTTTACAACAAATCATTGTCAGATAACCATGAGATAGCTGTTTGTCTTGTCTCTTGTTGTCAATAAAATGTTGTCTTGCAAATAAAAATCCAAGAAGATATCATTGGATGCACAATATCATGTGAACACATTTGAGCTTCTTTCTTTTGTTGACTGGATTATTGATTATTGATTAGTATTATTACTGGATTATTTTTCACTCATTTTTTTCTTCTCATGTTATAATCACCATTGTCTTTTGTCATAGCAAATATATTAAAGGAATCCAATTGGTTGCATGAGAAAAACCTACGAAAATAATGAGGCTCTGGTGCCAATTTAATCACAAATGTGACAACTCACTGAAATCGGTGCTAGTGTACAATTTCTTTTCTGTTATATTTATGGAATTATTAGCTACACAAAAATGTGTACTTTCTGCTATCTAGCGGAGGAACTTTTTCCTTGTTCTCCCTGTCACTAAGCATCATTAAGGAAAGCTTTAGATGCATTTATTGGAAGTATTTTTTCTGACAATTTACATGATATTAAATACAAACACACAAACACCATCACATGAATCTCTTTCCAGACCATGAGGCAACCATAGCAATATGTGAAATAAAATAGTAATACGAAATGCTCCATGCAGGCATATTTTTATAACATTTTACACAAAATTCTAAAAATTCTAAATTATTGCGAGAGCAAGAGCATTGCATAACATCAATATACAAATCGTGGAACCTCTATTTACAGTAAACCAATCCAGTTTTCCCCTTCAAGGTTGTACGGAATATACTGTACATCAATTTTCATTCCAAGAAAGCAAGCTCAACATCGAACAGTACCTGAATATCATACATATAATGATAAAAATTGGACATGCACAAAAAATAAGTGGTGGCGGCGGCAGCGGGTCTTTTGGTGAAGGCTCTTGCAAATAAAAGGCTCCTTTGCCAACCAAATATGATGGCCAATCATTGTCAGATAGCTTATTGGTCTTATATCTCTTCATTTTGTCAATTAAATCTTGGCTTGCAATAAAAATTCAAGAATATTGATCATATTATTATGGTTATGCAATATCCTTGACGTTCTTTCGTTTGTTGACTGGATTATCAAAGAAACAATGGTGCACTCATCTTGTCATCTCGTCATAATTCCCTTCTTCTTTTGTCATAGCAATTAAAGTAAAGAAATCCAATACGGTTCGAGGGGCGACAAACACTTACTAAAATGATGATGATCCGGTCTCAATTTTGCGGTGGGTCTGAAATGCAAATCACACAAACAAAAATCTAAACAAACACCAAAAAAAGGTCATCACAAACATAAAATAAAACACCTTACAAGAGAGTTGCACAAGAAAAAAGGAGCACGGAAGAAAAAAGAGAATGCAAAAAAAAGGAGCGCGCAAAAAAGGAGCACGTACGAAAAAACAGAGCATGCAAGAAAAAAGGAACACACAAGAAAAAGAAGCACACAAACCTTTCCCTACCTGAAGTGGTTGGTGTGGGCGGGGCATAATGGTGTGGACTCACTGCTGATTGGACGACAGGGGGCAACTTGATTGAATGTACACAACGTTATCTTTAAGCAGGACGCTAATCCTGTGGCAAGGTTTATTTTTTCTCCATTACAAAAATGAGCGCTACCAGCGATTCAAACGTTGTTGCCGCTATCGAAGAATCACGGCCGCCATGTTGCTTCCCAGGAGCCAGTCAAAACGGGCGTTTACAAATTACGGACCACATTTTACACACCAATATCAATTGCAAACTAGATTTTTATCATTTAGGACCTTCACCGACTCCGGGTTTATGATGGAGGGATGATCAAATGTTTTTATATTCAGGCAGTTGCGATGATGTCATCAACAAAGTTTTGGCCAAATGTCTACAATGACTGCAAGACCATTTAGAATGTTCAATACTTCATGGGCTTAACCAAGCATGTTTCAATAGAAGTGTGGCAAGTACATAAGCATTCTTAAGAAAAATGGTAAGAAATACACCAAACAAAATCACTCCTCCTGCGAAACAGTTTTCTAACATGCACGTAGTTTCACTTGCAAAACCACAATGGTGAAACCAGTTTAGGTGGAGTCTGAAACATTTTACTTGGATCACATTGTTTTGTGTGTGCATGCAATTAAATGGATTAGCCATCCTACTGTATTTAAGAAGATGCATCTCA